>NW_024713357.1:0-33425 GCF_018991925.1 Homarus americanus | reverse complement strand
TGATGCTGAACAGTTACGTGTGCTTCTGGTACTCCTCTGACACTCCCTAGTTTCACCTCTGAGACTCTGAGTACCACCTCTGGCTCTCCCTGGTACCTCACAGTTTCCCAGGTACCTCTGTATTCCCGGTGCATCTCCGTGCTCCCAGGTACACCTTTGGGGCTCCCAGGTACTTCACTGATGCTCCTGTGCCTGACATTCCTTAGCCACCTCTGACTCTCCCAGGTGCCTCTGATGCTCCCAGGTTGACCTCTGGCTCTCTGGGTCGCCTGCTACACCCGCATTTGCCAGCTGCTCCCAGGTAAGCCTCCGATGCTCCAGGTCACCTCTGGCACTCCCAGGTCACCTCTGTTCTCCTGGTGCCTCTGTGGGCTCCAGGTACTGGTGCTCCTCTGATGCTCCCAGGTGCACCACTTTCACTCCTGGTTGTCTGTGGCTCCCAGGTACACCTCGGGCCTCCCAGGTACCTCAGACCTCCCAGGTGCACCTGGGGTGCCTGTTGCCTCGAACACTTCTGTTGCTTCTCACACTCGAGGTGCACTCTCACACTCCCAGGTACTCCTGTGACACTCCTGGTGCTTCTCTGACACTCCCAGGTACTCCTCTGGCCTCCCAGGTATCACCTGACACCCTGGTAGACCCACTCCCAGGTGCACCTCTGACACTCCCAGGTACACTTCTGACACTCTGGTGCAATGTCCCAGGTACACCACTCCCCCAGGTGCACCTCCGACACTCCCAGGTACACCTCTGACACTCCAGTTATTTACCTCTGACACTCCAGGTACCTCTGGCCTCCCAGGAACACCTCGGCACTCTGGTATTCCTCCTGTCCTCCCTGGTACACCTCTGGCCACTCACAATACAGGCACTCCTGGTACACCTCTGGCCTCCCAGTGCCTCTCTCACTCTGATTTTGTCTCCATTTTTGTCTCTTAGGTACCTCTGAGCCTCCAGGCTACACCTCCTGGGCCCTGGCTTTCCTGCACTCCCAGATACACCTACTGCTCCCAGGTACACTTCTCTCACTCCCTGGTACCTCTGACACTCCCTAGGTGCTCCTCTGTCACTCCCTGATGCCTCCCCGTTGCACCAGACACTCCCAGGTACCATACTGCCAGGTACCTCAGAGCACTTCCAGGTGCCCCTCGACACTGAAGGTACACCTCAGGCCTCCCAGGTACACCTCAGAACCTCCAGGTACATCCCACCCCAGACCTCCCAGGAACACCATGGCACTGTGGTACAGCTCTGACCTCCATGTACCTCCGGCCTCCCAGTTTTCGGCTTGCTCCTTTTACCTCCTAACCTCCCTGGTACACTCTGGCCTCCCAGGTACACCTCTGACACTCTAGGTATTCCTCTAACACTCCCTAATTTTCTCCTGGCACTCTGAAATACACCTGAGACACTCCTGGTACACTCCTGTCACTCCCAATTTTTCTCACTCCGCCTGATTTTCCCTGACACTCTCAGGTACACCTAAGACACTCCCCAGGTACACCTCAGACACTCCCAGGTACTCCTCTGACACTCCTTGGTACACCTGGCTCCCATGTACTACCTCTGCCCTCCCAGATACCGCAAACACTCAGTTCCTCCTCTCGCCCAGGTACACCACTCTGACTCTCTAGGTGCTCCTCTGTCACTTTGATATGCCTGCTGCTCCCAGGTACTGACCTCCCAAGTTCTGCCGCTTGACACTGCCAGGTACCTCAGACACCCCAGGTACACCTCCGATAATCCCAGGTACCGCCTCTGATACTCCCAGGTACCCTTTGAGACTCCCAGGTGCTTCACTGACACTCTCTGGTACTCTCTGACGCTCCCTGGTTCCTCTGAGACTCCAGGTACACCTCTGACTCTCCCTGGTACACCTCTGATATTCCCAGTTCACCTCCGATATTCCCAGGTACATCTCCCGATGCTCCCAGGTACCTTTGAGCTCCCAGTGCTTCACTGATGCTCCTGGTATGCCTGACATTCCCATGTACACCTCTGACTCTCCCAGGTACACCTCTGATACTCCCAGTGCCTCTGGCCTCCCAGGTACACCTCCTGACACTCCCTAGGTATTCTCTAACACTCCTGGGCCACCTCTGACACTCACAAATGCAGACACTCCCTGGTACACCTCTGGCTTGCTCCCAGGGCACACCTCTCTCCCTGCTTTTCTGACACTCCAGGTACACCTGCTCAGGTACACCTCAGACCTCCCAGGTACACCTCTGAGCACTCTGTGCACCCCACGCCCCCATCACCTCTGTTGCTCCCAGATACCACCAGACTTGCTCCCAGGTACTGCACTTCTCTCACTCCCAGTTTACCTCTGACACTCCTAGGTGCTCCTCTGTCACTCCCTGATACTCTTACCTCCAGGTACACCTCCTGGCCTCCCAGGAACACCTCTGACACTCCTAGGTATTCCTCTGAGTACACCTCCCTGAGCACTCCTAAATACACCTGAGAGCACCCCTGGTACACCTGGCCTCCCAGGTACACCTCTCTCCTCCTGCTTTCCCCTAACACTCTCAGGTACACCTAAGGTTCTCCCAGGTACACCTCAGACTGCTCCCAGGTACACCTCTGACCTCCCTGGTACACCCTGAAACTCCCATGCTTGTCACCTCCTGACACTCCCAGATACACAGACACTCCCAGTTACCTTCTCTCTCTTGGGTACACCTCTGGCACACTCCTAGGAGTACTCCTCTGTCCTCCTGATACACCTCGTAACACTCCCCAGGTACACCTTGACACTCCCAGGTGCACCGCTCGCCTGCCAGGTACACCTCAGACACTTCCAGGTACACCTCAGACACTGAAAGGGTACCTCCAGACACTCCCCAGGTACACCTCAGACGCTCCAAGGTGCACCTCTGACACTCCCAGGAGCACCTCTTGACCTGCCAGGTACAACTCTGACACTCCATTACACCTCCGACCTCCCAGGTGCCTCTGTTGCTCCCAGGTGCACCACTGGCCTCCCTGTTGCCTGGCACTCCCAGGTACACCTCTGAGCGCTCCCAGGTGCACACCTCCAGACACTCCCAGGTACATCCCAGATACTCATAGATACACCCAGACACTCACAGGTACACCTCCGGCTGCCTCCAGGTACACCTCCTGACACTCCCTGGTACACTTCCAGCCTCCCAGGTCACCTCTGACACTCCCCAGTGCACCTCTGACCTCCCAGGCCTCTGGCTCTGCTCGGGCCTCCCTGACATTCCTAGGTACACCTCCCGACCTCCCAGGTACACGTCCCGGCCTCCCGAAACACCTCTCTGGCCTCCCAGGCCTCCCAGCCTCCCAGGTACCTCTAACCTCCCAGGTACTTCACTGCCTCCCTGTTGCCTGACACTCCTAAGGTACACCTCTGGCTTCTCCCAGGTACACCACAGACACTCCCAGGTGCCTTCTCTCCCAGGTACACCTCAGACCTCCTAGGTGCTCCTCTCCTTCCTGATACCTCTAACCTCCCAGGTACACCTCTGACCTCCCAGGTACACCTCTGACACTCAGGTACCTCCTCTGACCTCCAAGGTACACCTCTGGCCTCCCAGGTACACCACTCCAACCTCCCAGGTACTCCTGACCTTCTGTGCACCTCTGGCCTCCCAGGTACACGGCTGACACTGCCAGGTGCACCTCCCCTGCCAGGTGCACCTCCCGGCCTCCCAGGTGCACTTCTCACACTCCCAGGTGCCTCCGACTCTCCCAGGGTACCTCTGGGCCTCCCAGGCACACCTCAAGCACTCCCAGATTGAGCACTCCCAGGTGCCTCTGTCTGGTGCACCTCCATTTCCGGTGCCTCCGTAGGTACCTCTGACCTCCCAGGTACCTTCTTCTGGTCCTCCAACACTTAAATACTCTGACACTCCCGTTGCACTCTGACATCCCAGGTACACCTCTGGTCCTCGCTTGTGGCTCCAGGTACCTTTCACTCCCAGGCTCTGGCCTCCTCTCATGTTGATACATCTTGTCCCAGGTTCCCATGGCTCCCAGGTACACCTTTCTTCAGGTACATCAGGCCTGCCCGTGCACTTCGACACTGCCAGGTTCAGCGCTCTGGTACACCTGGTCTCGGTGCATCTGCTCCCAGGTGCCTCACTCCCAGGCTCACCTCTGACCTCCCAGGTGCACCTCAGACACTCCCAGGTACACCGCCTTGACCTCCCAGGTGCACCTCAGCACTCCCAAGTTCACCAGCTTCAGGCCTCACACTCCCAGGTACCTCACGCCTCTGGTACCTTCTTACTCCCGGTGTGTTTGCTCCCAGGTAAACCTCTACAACCTCCCAGGTACCTCTGTGCTCTGGGTACCTCTGACCTCCCAGGTACATCTCTGGCCTCCCAGGTACTCGTGACACTCCCTAATTGCACCCCTGACCTCTTGGGTACCTCTGCAGGCACTCCAGGTACCTCTGACCTCCCAGACACCTCTGACCTCCCAGGTACACTTCTGATGCTCTGGGTCCACCTTTGACACTCTGGGTACTGCACTCCCAGGTACCGCCCGACTGGGATCGAACTGCCCGGGCACTTCAGGCACTGCCAGGTACCTCCGGTCGCTCCCAGGCCTCGTGCTCCAGGTGTCTCTGCTCCAGTGCACCTCCTGACACTCCCGAGCACACCTCTGGCCTCCCAGGTACACCTCGAACACTCGGTACACTTTGACACTCCCAGGTACACCTCTGAGCACTCCCAAGTACACCTCTGACACTCCCAGGTACACCTCCGACACTCCCAGGTTACCTCCGACCTCCCAGGTGCCTTCTTCCTCCCAGGCACTCTTCCGACACTCCCGGGCCAGCCTCTCCCAGGTACACCTCTGACACTCCCAGGTACCTCCTGGCCTCCAGGTACATCTCTGACCTCCCAGGTACTCCATTGACCTCTGGTTTGACACTCCCAGGTACCTCTGACTCCAGGTACCTCTGGCCTCCCAGGTACACACTCCCAGGTACCTTTGATGCTCCCCTGTTGACTTCTCTGACACTACACCCAAGTCTGCCTCTGGCCTCCCAAGTGCTCACTGACATTCCTGGTACCTTCTGACATTTCCCAGGTACGTCCGGCCTCCAGATACACCTCTGACACTCCCAGGTGCACTCTCTTGCCTCCCAGCTACTCACACTGCCAGGTACACTCTGACAATCAGGTACTCTTGGCCTCCCAGGTACCTCCCGGCTCCCAGGTACCTGCAACTCCAGGCACCTCGGCACTCCCAGGTACCCCTCCTCTCCCAGGTCGCCCCCAGACACTCCCACCTCCGCTCCCAGTACCTCTGCTCCCAGGTACCTCTGACCTCCCGAACTCTCTGACACTCCTGGTTCACTTCAGACTCCAGGTACACCTCTCTGACACTCCCTGGTACCTCCGGTTATTCCCAGGTACACCTCCCGTATTCAGGATCTCTGATACTCCCAGGTACACATTTGAGATCCCAGGTCTTCACTGACACTCCCTGTTTTGCCCAGCCTCCCAGGTACTCCTCTGGTTTCACCTCTCCTAAGGCTCTCCCAGGTACCGTTTTATCTCTGACACTCCTGGTACCTCGTATTCCCAGGTACACCTCCCGTGTTCCAGGTACACCTCCCATACTCCCAGGTACACCTTTGAGACTCCCAAGTATTTCTGACACTCCTGGTATGCCTGACATTCCCAGGTACATGACTCTCCCAGGTACCTCTCCTTGCTCCCAGGTACCTCTGACACTCCCAGGTCACCTTCGCTGCTCCCAGGTACAACTCCGACACTCCCAGGTAACCTCCAGGTCTCCTAGGTACACCTCTGACCTCCCAGTTACACCTCAGACACTCCTGGTGCACCTGTTGACACTCCCAGGCCTCTTTCTCCTGGTTCTCCCCTGGCTCCCAGGTACATGACACTCCCAGGTACCTCAGACACTCCCAGGTACACCTCTGACACTCCCAGGCACCTCAGACACTCCAAGGTACACCTCTCACTCCCAGGCCACCTCTCACACTCCCAGGTCTCCTGTGACACTCTGGGCCTGCCTCGGCCTCCCAGGTACACCTCTGACACTCCCGGGCATCTCTGACACTCCCAGGTAAACCTCTGCCTCCCAGGCCCCATATCTCCCAGGTACACCCCAGACACTCCCAGGTACCTCCGACACTCCCAGGTACCTCTAATACTCCAGGTACCTCTGAGCACTCCCAGGTACTCCTCTGACACTCCCTGGTTCACTTCTGAGACCTCAAGGTACCTCTGACTCCTGGTACCTCCGATATTCCCAGGTACACCTCCGATATTCCCAGACACCTCTGATACTCCCAGGTACATCTTTGAGACTCCCAGGTAGCCACTGACACTCCCTGGTATACCCCTGACCATTACACGTCTCTGACATCCCAGGTACACCTCAGACACTCCCAGGTACCCCAGATATTCCAGATAAACCCCATACACTCCCAGGTACACCTCCGACACGCCAAGGTGCACCTCTGCACTCCCAGGTACACCTCAGACACTCCAGGTACCTCTGACACTCCCTGGTACACCTCAGACATTTCTAGGTGCACCTCTACACTCAGGTACACCTCTGACCTCCCAGGACACATGACACTGCCAGGTACAACTCTGACCTCATGTGCACCTCCGACACTCCCAGGTACACCTCTGATACTCCCAGGTACACCAGACACTCCTGGTGCACCCCTAACACTCTGACCTCCCAGGTACACCTCAGACAATCCCAGGTACATCCAGTACTCCCAAGATACACCCCAGACACTCCCAGGTACACCTCCGACACTCCCAGGCACCTCTGACACCCCTGGTACACGTCTGACACTCCGGGTTACACCTCTGACATTCCCAGGTACACCTCTACCACTCCCAGGTACACCTCTGACACTCCCAGGTGCTCCCACTGACACTCCCAGGTACTCACTGCCTCCTGGTACACCCTGACACTCCCATGTACACCTCTGACACTCCCAGGTACACCAGACACTGGTACACTTCTCTCCTCCCAGGTACCTCTGACACTCTCAGGTGCTCCTCTGTCCTCCTGATACACCTCTACACTCCCAGGTACACCGTGACCTCCCCAGGTACCCGCTCATACTGCCAGGTACCTCAGACACTTCCAGGCACCTCAGACACTGAAGGTACACCTCAGACACTCCAGGTACCTCAGACACTCCAAGGTGCATCTACTGCACCCCAAGTGCACCTTGACACTCCCAGGTACCTCTTACTCCCAGGTACACCTCCGATCTCCCAGGTACACCTCTGACACTCCCAGGTACACCTCTGACCTCCCAGAACACCTCTGACACTCCCTGGTACACCTCTGACACTCCCAGGTACTCCTGATATCCCTGGTACACCCTGACCTCTCCAGGTACACCTCTGACACGCCCAGGTACACCCCAGACCTCCCAGTGCACTTCTCACACTCCCAGGTACACCTCTCTGACACTCCTAGGTACTCCTCTGTCCTCCTGATACGTCTTACCTCCCAGGTACCCAACACTCCCAGGTACACCGCTGACACTGAGTGCACCTCAGACACTGCCAGGTACACCTCAGACACTGCAGTACACCTCAGACACTCCCAGGTACACTTCAGATCACTCCAAGAATGGGAACCTGCTGCCGGCATCTGGCCGTGGAAACTCGCCGCAGGCTTCAGCACCGCAGACTGAAATCTTCTGCTTGCCTATTTTGCGCTCTCAAGGTTAGGTTGGGTTGGGTTGGTTTAGGTTTGGTGGGTTGGTGGGTGGTGGTGGGTGGTTGGTGGGTGGGGTAGGTTGTCACTCAAAGTTCACTGCTCGCGTCAGTCATGCGACGAGTTTCCCGCAGCAGTTGGGCTGCAGCCAGATGGCGGCGGCAGTTGTCCTGACCCCCGGTGGGCTGCGGCCAGATGGCGGCCAGTTGTCCCTAAGACCCACTCCAGGTGCACCTCTGACACTCTCAGCTGCACCTCCTGACACTCCCAGGCACACCTCTGAGCACTCCCAAATTGCACCTCAGGCTGCCAGAGTACACTTGACACTCCCAGGTACACCTCCTGACACTCCCAGGCTGCAACCCCTCCCAGGTACACCCCAGATACTCCCAGGTACACCCCAGACACTCCCAGGTACACCTCCATTGCTCCAGGTACACCTCTGACAGCACTCCCCAGGTACACCTCTGACACTCCCAAATTGCACCTCTGACCTCCCAGGTGCACCTTGACACTCCCAGGTGCTCACTGACGTTCCCTGAGGTACACCTCTGACCTCCCCGGGTACATCGTTGACACTGCAAGGTGCACCTCCGACACTCCCAGGTACACCTCCGACACTCCCCAGGTGCACTTCTCCTCCCAGGTACCTCCGATACTCCTAGGTACCTCTGACCTCCCAGGTACACCCCCAGACACTCCCAGGTACACCTCTGAGCCTCCCTGGTACCTCCTGACCTCCATGTGCCTCCGACCTCCAGGTACACCTCCTGACACTCCCAGGTACTCCACTGACGCTCCCTGGTGCACCTCTGACACTCCCAGGTACACCTCTGACCTCCAAGGTACCTCTGACACTCCCAGGTACACCTCCTGACACTCCCAAGTACTCCACCTGACATTCCTGGTACACTTCTGACATTCCCAGGTACCACGTCCGACACTCCCAGGTACACCTCTGACACTCCCAGGTACACCTCTGACCTCCCAAGTACTCACCTGACATTCCTGGTACCCCTTCCTGACATTCCCAGGCTGCGTCCGACACTCAGGTACCTCCAGACACTTCAGGTACCTCTGAACACTCCAAGTTGCACCTCGGCGCTCCCAAGTGCACCCCTCAGACACTTCTGAGTACACCTCTCACACTCAGTGCCTCCGACACCTCTCAGGTACACCTCCTGGCCTCCCAGGTACACCTCCTGACACTCCATGTACACCTCCGACACTCCAAGGTGCACCTCTGACACTCCCAGGTGCTCACTGACCTCCTGGTACCTCCTGGCCTCCCAGGTACCTCTGACCTCAAGGTACACCTCCTGACCTCCCAGGTACACCACTGACCTCCCCAAAGTACTCACCCCAGCTTGTTCCTGGTACACTTCTGACATTCCCAGGTACGTCCGACACTCCCAGGTACACCTCCCCTGACACTCCCAGGTACATCTCTAACACTCCAGCTACACCTCTGACACTGCCAAGTTACACCTCCTGACAATCAGGTACTCTTGTGACACTCCCAGGTACACCTCAAACCTCCCAGGTACACCTCCTGACACTCTCAGGCACACCTCCTGACACTCCCAGGTACCACTATACTCCCAGGTACACCCCAGACACTCCCAGGTGCACGTCCGACACTCCCAGGTACACCTCCTAACACTCCCAGGTACACCTCTGGCCTCCCAGGTGCTCCTCTGACACTCCCTGGTTCCTTCTGAGACTCCAAGGTACACCTCTGACACTCCCTGGTACACCTCCGATATTCCCAGGTACACCTCCGATGTTCCCAGGAACACCTCTGATACTCCCAGGTACACCTTTGAGACTCCCAGGTGCTTCACACTGACACCTCCCTGGTACACCTCTGGCCTCCCAGGTACTCCTCCTGACCTCCCCTGGTTCACCTCCTAAGACTCCCAGGTACAGGTACATCTGACACTCCCTGGTACACCTCCGATATTCCCCAGGTACACCTCCGATACTCCCAGGTACACCTTTGAGACTCCCAAGTGCTTCACGGCCTCCCTGGTATACCCCTGACGTTCCAGGTCCTCCTCCTGACTCTCCCAGGTACACCTCTGATGCTCCCAAGGTACACCTCTGACACTCCCAGGTCACTTCGACACTCCCAGGTACAACTCCGACACTCCCAGGTAAACCTCCGATACTCCTAGGTACACCTCTGACACTCCTAGTTACACCTCAGACACTCCCTGGTGCACCTTGACCTCCCAGGTACACCTCTTTTCCTCCCTGGTTCTCCTTGGCACTCCCAGGTACATCAGGTGCTCCAGGTACACCTCAGACACTCCCAAGTACACCTCTGACACTCCCAGGTGCCCTCAGACCTCAAGGTACACCCCTCTCTCCTCCCAGGTACACCCATCTCACACTCCCAGGTGCTCCTGTGACACTCCCAGGTACCTACAGGCTCCCAGGTACACCTCTGACACTCCCAGGTACCTCTGGCCTCCCAGGTACATCTCCTGACACTCCAGGTAAACCTCTGACGCTCCTGGTACACCTCTGACCTCCCAGGTACCCTCCTGACACTCCCAGGTACACCTCCTGACACTCCAGGTACACCCAAACTCCCAGTGCCTTCTCACACTCCCAGGTACACCTTTGACCTCCTAGGTGCTCTTCTGTCACTCCCCTGATACCCGTCTAACACTCCCCCAGGTACACCATGACACTCCCAGGTACACCGCCCCAGCACTGCCAGGTACAACTCCAGACACTAACAGGTACACTTCAGACACTGGGTACACCTCCAGACACTCCCAAGGTGCACCTCAGTCACTCCAAGGTGCACCTCTGACACTCAGGTCACCTCTAACACTCCCAGGCACCTCTGACACTCCCAGGTACACAGACACTCCCAGGTACACTGCTGACCTCTTGGGTACACCTCTGACACTCCTGAGTACACCTCCTAGGCTCACAGGTGCACCTCCATCACTCCCAGGTGCCTTCTTACACTCCCAGGTACACCTCCGACACTCCCAGGTGCACCTCCTGACCTCCCAGGTACACCTCCTGACACTCCCATGTACACCTCTGACCTCCGAGGTACATCTCTGACACTCCCAGGTACTCTGCTGACCTCCCTGTTACCCCTGACACTGCCAGGTACACCTCCTGGCACTCCCAGGTACCTCTGACACTCAGGTGCACCTCTGACCTCCCAGGTACACCTCTGCCACTCCCAGGTACCTTTGATGCTCCCAGGTGCTCCACTGACATTCCTGAGTGAAACCTCATGCTCCCAAAAATTTTTGTGAGCTCTTCTTGGGTTTCCTCCGACACTCAGGTACCTCCGACACTCCTAAGGTACACTTCTCACCTCCAGGTACCTCCGACCTCCCAGGTACACCTCTGTGACACTCCCAGGTACACCTCCTGACACTCAAGGTACACCTCTGACCTCCAAGGTGCACCTCTGACACTCCAAGGTACACCTCTGACACTCCCAAGTACTCCACCTGACATTCCCTAATTGCACTTCTGACACTCCCAGGCACCGTCCGACCTGCAAATACCTCGGCCTCCCAGGGTACATCTCGGCCTCCCAGCACCTCCTGGCCTCCCAGGTTACACCTCTTCTTGTCCCAGGTACTCCTGCTTGACACTCCCAGGTACCTCCGACACTCCCAAGTACACCTTTGACACTCCCAGGTACACCTTTGCGACTCCAGGAGGTACTTCACTGACACTCCCTGGTGCACCTCTGACCTCCCAGGTACTCCTCTGACACTCCCTGGTTCACCTCTGAGACTCCCAGGTACATCTCTGACACTCCTGGTACACCTCCTATTCCCAGGTACACCTCCGATATTCCCAGGTACATCTCCGATACTCCCAGGTACACCTTTGAGACTCCCAGGTACTTCACTGACACTCCCTGGTATACCCCTGACATTCCCAGGTATACCTCTGACTCTCCCAGGTCCACCTCTGATACTCCCAGGTACACCCATACTCCCAGGTACACCCAGACACTCCCAGGTACACCTCCGACACTCCCAGGTACCTCCGACACTCAGGTACACCTCCCTAACACTCCCAGGTAACCTCTGACACATCCAGGTACTCCTCTGACACTCCTGGTTCACTTCTGAGACTCCAAGGTACACCTCTGACACTCCCTGGTACACCTCCGATATTCCCAGGTACACCTCCGATATTCCCAGGGAACACCTCTGATACTCCCAGGTACATCTTTGAGACTCCCAGGTACTTCACTGACACTCCCTGGTATACCCCTGACATTCCCTGGTACACCTCTGACACTCCCAGGTACACCTCCGACACGCCAAGGTACACCTCGGCACTCCCAGGTACACCTCAGAACCTCCCAGGTACACCTCTGACACTCCTGGTACACCTCAGACATTCTAGGTACACCTCTCACACTCGCAGGTACACCTCTGACACTCCCAGGGACACCGCCGACACTGCCAGGTACAACTCTGACACTCCATGTACACCTCCGACACTCCCAGGTACACCTCTGATGCTCCCAGGTACACCACTGACCTCCTAGTCCCCTTACTCCCAGGTACACCTTTGACACTCCCAGGTACACCTCAGACAATCCCAGGTACATCAAGATACTCCCAAGATACACCCAGACACTCCCAGGTACACCTCCGACACTCCCAGGTACACCTCTGACACTCCTGGTACACCGTCTGACCTCCGAGTTACACTCATTCCCAGGTACACCTCCTGACACTCCAGGTACCTCTGACCTCCCAGGTGCTCCACCCAGCCTCCGGGGCCTCCACTGACCTCCTGGTACCCGACCTCCCATGTACACCTCTGACACTCCAGGTCCTGAACCTCCCAGGTACCTTCTCTCCTCCCAGGTACACCTCTGACACTCCTAGGTACTCCTCTGTCACTCCTGATACACCTCTAACACTCCCAGGTACACGCTGACACTCCCAGGTACACCGCTGACACTGCCAGTACCTCAGACACTTCCATCACCTCGGCACTGCTAGGTACACCTCAGACACTCCCAGGTACACCTCAGTCACTCAAGGGATGGGACAACTGGCCGCCGCCATCTGGCCGTGGGAAACTCGCCGCGGGCATTATTGGCACCAGACTGGGGGTAAACTTCTAACGCCTATTTTTTGCGCTCTCAGGTTAGGTTAGGTTAGGTTGGGTTTGGTTAGGTTTGGTTGGGTTAGGTTAGGTTAGGTTGGGTTAGGTTAGGTTAGGTTGGGTTGGGTTGTCAACAAGTTCCATATGCGACCAGTCGGCCTGGCAGTTCCCGCATGGTGGGCACTGACCATGTGGCGGCGGCCATTGTCCTAGACCGACAGTTGTCCTGGAGCCACTCCAAGGTTGCACCTCCTGACACTCTAAGCACCTCCTGACACTCCAGGCACACCTCTGACACTCCAGATTTGCACACCTCAGGCACTCCCAGGTGCCTGCTGACACTCCCAGGTGCTCTCTGACGCTCCCAGGGCACCTCTGACGCTCAGGTGCACCCCGATGCTCCCCAGGTGCACCTGAACACTCCAGGTACTGCCGACACTCCCAGGTACACCTCTGACACTCCCAGGTACACCTCCTGACCTCCCAGGTACACCTCTGACTTGCTCCCAGGTACCTTGACCTCCCAGGTACTCCACTGACATTCCTGGTACCTCGACACTCCCAGGTACATCTTGTTGACACTGCAAGGTACCTCCGACACTCCCAGGTACACCTCAAACAATCCCAGGTACACTTCTCACACTCCCAGGTACACCTCCGATACTCCTGGGTATACCTCTGACCTCCCAGGTACTGAACACTCCCAGGTTACACCTCTGACCTCCTGGTACACCTCTGACCTCCATGCCTCAAACCTCCCAGGTACACCTCTGGCCTCCCAGGTACTCACTGACACTCCCTGGTGCACCTCTGACACTCCCAGGTGCTCCACTGACGCTCCTGAACACACCTCTGACACTCCCAGGTACACCTCTGACCTCAAGGTGCCTCTGACACTCCCAGGTACACCTCTGTTGCTCCCAAGTACTCCACTGACATTCCTGTTTGCGCCCTACAGGCATTCCCAGGTACGTCCGACTTGCTCCCAGGTACACCTCTGACACTCCCAGGTACCTCTGACACTCCCAAAGTACTCCTGACATTCCCTGGTACACTTCTGACATTCCAGGTACGTCCGACACTCAGGTACACTCAGACACTCCAAGGTGCCTCTGACACTCCCAAAGTGCACCTTGGAGCACTTCTGGGTACACCTCTCTCACTCGAGGTATGCCTCCGACACTCTCAGGCCATCTCTGACACTCCCCAGGTACACCTCCTGACACTCCATGTGCACCTCCACCGACACTCCAGACACCTCCTGACCTCCCAGGTACTCCACTGACCCTCCTGAGTGCACCCTCTGACTTCTCCCAGGTACACCTCTGACACTCAAGGTACCTCTGACACTCTGAGTACACCACTGACACTCCCAAAGTACTCCACTGACATTCCTGGTACACTTCTGACATTCCCAGGTACACGTCCGGCCTCTGGGACACACTCTGACACTGCCAAGTACACTCTGACAATCCCAGGTACTCTTGTGTCCCAGGTACACCTCCGACACTCCCAGGTACCTCTGACACTCCCAGGCACCTCCTGATGCTCCCAGGTGCACACCCATATGCTCCCAGGTACCCAGACACTCCCAGGTACCCGTCCGACACTCCCAGGTACCTCTAACACTCCCAGGCCACCTCTGACACTCCCAGGTGCTCTCAGGCACTCCCTGGTTCACTTCTGAGACTTCCAAGTGCACTCTGACCTCCCTGAGTGTTTTTACCTCAGTTCATTCCCAGGTACACCTCCGATATTCCCAGGGTTTGCTCTGATCTCTGGGTGCCTGTACAGAGACTCCCAGGTACTTCACGTTGACACTCCCTGGTACCTCTGACACTCCCAGGCCTCTCTGACACTCCCTGGTTCACCTCTAAGACTCCCAGGTACAGGTACATCTCTGACACTCCTGGTACACCTCCGACATTCCCAGGTACACCTCCGTGCTCATTTTCCTTTGAGACTCCCAAGTGCTTCACTAGGCAGGTATACCCCCTGACATTTCCAGGTACACCTCCTGACTCTCCCAGGTGCCACTGATGCTCCCAGGTACACCTCGACACTCTGGGTCCGCCTTCGACACTCCCAGGTACAACTCCGACTTGCTCCCAGGTAAACCTCCCGTGCTCCTGGGTGCCACCTCTGACACTCCTAGTTACACCTCAGGCCTCCCCTGGGCCACACCTTTGACACTCCCAGGGCCCACCTCTTTCACTCCTGTGGTTCTCCTTGGCTCCCAGGTACCATCGAACCTCCCAGGTACCTCAGACGCCTCCAGGTACACCTCTGACACTCCCAGGTGCCCTCAGACACTCAAAGGTACACCTCTCTCCTCCAGGTACACCTCTCACCTCCCAGGTACTCCTGTGACCTCCCAGGTACACCTCCTGGCCACTCCCAGGTACACCTCCAAGCACTCCCAGGTACCTCCTGACACTCCCCAGGTACATCTCCTGACACTCCCAGGTAAACCTCTGACACTCCTGGTACACCTCTGACACTCCCAGGTGCCCTCTGACACTCCCAGGTACCCTTCTCTGACACTCCCAGGTACCCCAAAAACTCCCAGGTACACTTCTCCACACTCAGGCACACCTTGACCTCCTGGTGCTCTTCTGTCACTCCCTGATGCCGTCTGCTGCTCCCAGGTACACCGCTGACACTCCCAGGTGCCACACATGACACTGCCAGGTGCTGGCTCAGACACTAGCAGGTACACTTCAGGCTGCCAGGTACACCTCCAGACACTCCCAGGTACACCTCAGTCATAAAGGTGCACCTCTGACACTCCCCAAGGTACCTCTGGCTCGACTGCCTCAGGCACTCCCGTTACACCTCAGACACTCCCAGGTACCTGCCCCGGCCTCCTAGGTACCTCTGACACTCCTGAAATCACCACCCCTCACCAAACTCTGAGTACCTCCGACACTCCAGGTACACTTCTTACACTCCCAGGTATTTTTTTGCACCTCCGACATGGGCACCTCTGACACTCCCCAGCCCCACCTCTGAGCACTCCAGTGCATCTCTGACACTCCCAGGTGCTCTGCTGACACTCCTGGTACACCCTGACACTGCCAGGTGCACCTCTGGCTCCAGGTACCTCCTGACACTCCCAGGTGCACCTCCTGACACTCCCAGGTACACTTTCTGCACTCCCCCACCTTTGATGCTCCAGGTGCTCACTGACATTCCTGGTAAACCTCCTGACCTCCCGTTGCACACCACCCCGACTCTGCCAGTGCACCTCCGACACTCCCAGGTACACCTCCGACGCTCTGGGTGCCTTCTCCTCCCAGGTACACCTCCGACACTCCAGGTACACTTCTGACACTCCCCAGGTACCACCTCTGACACTCCAAAGGTACACCTCAAGACACTCAAAATTTTTTACCTGACACTCTAGTCACTCCACCTGACATTCCCTGGTACACTTCTGACACTCCCCAGGCACACGTCCGACCTCCCAGAATGCACCTCACTGACACTCCCAGGTACATCTCTGACACTCCCCAGCTTCCACCTCCTGACACTGCCAGGATGACACTCCCAGGTACACCTCCGGCCTCCCAAAGTACACCCTTGACACTCCCAAGGTACACCTTTGCGACTCCCAGGTACTTCCAGGTGTCACTGACCTCCCTGGTGCACCTCTGACACTCCCAGGTACTCCTCTGACCTCCCTGGTTCACCTCTGAGACTCCCAGGTACATCTCTGACACTCCTGGTACACCTCCGATATTCCCAGGTACACCTCCGATATTCCCAGGTACATCTCCGGTACTCCCAGTTACACCTTGAGACTCCCAGGTACTTCACATGCTCCCCTGGTATTCCCCTGACATTCCCAGGTACTCCTGACTCTCCCAGGTCACCTCTGATGCTCCCAGGTACACCACCCTGACACTCCCAGGTCCCCTCCGACACTCCCAGGTACAACTCCGGCCTCCCAGGTAAACCTCCGATACTCCTAGGTACACCTCTGACCTCCCAGGTCACCTCAGACTCCTGGTACACCTCTGACACTCCCAGGTACACCTCTTCCTCCCTGGTTCTCCTGACCTCCCAGGCACCTCTGACACTCCCAGGTACACCTCTGAGCCTCCCAGGTACCTCTGACACTCCCAGGTACACCTCTGACCTCCCAGGTACACCCCTGACCTCCCAGGTACACTTCTCACACTCCAAGGTACACCTTTGACACTCCTAGGTACTCTTCTGTCACTCCTGATACACGTCTAACACTCCCAGGTACACCTTGACCTCCCAGGTACACCGTGACACTGCCAGGTACCTCAGACACTGCCAGGTACTGAACACTGCCAGGTACCTCAGACACTCCCAGGTACCTTCAGTCACTCCAAGGTGCACCTCTGACCTCCCAAGTGCACCTCCTGCACTCCCAGGCACACCTCTGACCTCCCAGGTACACCTCAGACACTCCCAGGTACACTGCTGACCCACTCCTAGGTCACCTCTGACTTCCTGAGTACACCTCTGACACTCCCAGGTACCCATCCATCCTCCCAGGTACACCTCCGACACCAGAGGCCACTTCTTACACTCCCAGGTACACCTCCGACATCTCCAAGTACACCTCTGACACTCCCAGGTACCTCTGACACTCCCAGGTACACCTCTGACACTCCGATGTGCATCTCTGACACTCAGGTACTCTGCGACACTCCCTGGTACACCCTTGACACTGCCAGGTACACCTCTGACACACCCTGGTACACCTCCGGCTCTCCCCAGTGCACCTTTGAGACTCCCAGGTACTTCACTGACACTCACTGGTATGCCCCTGACATTCCCAGGTACACCTCTGACTCTCCCAGGTACATCTCTGATGCTCCCAGGTACACCTCTGACAATCCCAGTTCCGCCTCCGACTCTCCCAGGTACAACTCCGACACTCCCAGGTATACCTCCGATACTCCTAGGTACACCTCTGACACTCCCAGGTACCTCTGACACTCCTAGGTATTCCTCAGCTCCTGGTACACCTCTGACACTCCATGTGCACCTCAGACCTCCTGGTTCACCTCCCAGCACTCCTAGGTACACCTCTCTTTCCTCCCTGGTTTCCCCTGACTCCAGGTACACCAGACACTCCCAGGTACACCACCAGACACTCCCAGGTACACCTCTGACACTCCCTGGTACACCTCAGACACTTCTGGGTACACCTCTCACACTCAGGTATACCTCCACACTCTCCAGGTACACCTCTGACACTCCCAGGTACACCTCTGACACTCCATGTACACCTCCGGCACTCCCGGTACACCTCTGACACTCCCAGGTACTCCACTGACCTCCTGGTACACCCCTGGCTCTCCCAGGTACCTCTGACCTCCCAGGTACCTCAGACACCCAGGTACATCCAGATACTCCCAGATACACCCCAGACACTCCCAGGTACACCTCCGACACTCCCAGGTACACCTCTGAGCCTCCCTGGTATGCCTCTGACACTCCTGGTACACCTCTAAGTATTCCAGGTACACCTCTAACACTCCCAGGTACACCGTGAACACTCCCAGGTACACTTCTCCTCACTCCCAGTACACCTCTGACACTCCCTAGGTGCTCCTCTGTCACTCCCTCATACACCTTCTTGCTCCCAGGTACACCAGTGACACTCCCAGGTACACCGCTGACACTGCCAGGTAGACCTCCAGACACTTCCAGGTACACCTCAGACACTGCCAGGTACACCTCAAACACTTGGGTACCTCAGACCCTCCCAGGTACACCTCTGGCCTCCCAGGTGCCCTCAGACACTCCCAGGTACCTCTCCTCCCAGGTACACCTCTCCACACTCCCAGGTACTCCTGTGACAGTCCCAGGTACACCCCAGACACTCCCAGGTACACTTCTCCTCCCAGGTTTGCAACACTCTAGGTACTCTTCTGTCCTCCTTATACACGTCTCTGCTCCCAGGTACTGCTTCAGCCTCCCAGGTACACCTCAGACACTCCCAGGTACACTGCTGACACTCCAAGGTACATCTCTGACTTCTCCTTCACCTCTGACACTCCCAGGTACACATCCGACACTCCCAGGTACACCTCTGACATTCCCAGGTACACCTCCAGTCCAGGTACACCTCGTATTCCCAGGTACACCTCTGATACTCCCAGGTAATCTTTGGGAACTCCCAGGTACTTCACTGGCTCCCTGGTGCACCTCTGACCTCCAGGTACTCCTCTGGCACTCCCTTGTTCACCTCTGAGACTCCCAGGTACCTCTGACCTCCTGGTACACCTCCGATGCTCCCAGGTACACCTTTGAGACTCCCAGGTGCTTCACTGACACTCACTGGTATACCCTGACATTCCCAGGTACACCTCTGACTCTCCCAGGTACACCTCTGATACTCCCAGGTACACCTCTGAACAATCCCAGTTCCGCCTCCGACACTCCCGGTACAACTCCATCCCAGGTATACCTCCCGTGCTCCTAGGTACACCTCTCAGCACTCCCAGGTACACCTCTCAGCACTCCTAGGTATTCCTCTCAGCTCTGGTACACCTCTGACACTCCCATGTACACCTCAGACACTCCCTGGTACACCTCCCAACCTCCTAGGTACACCTCTTTCACTCCCTGGTTTCCCCTGACTGCTCCCAGGTACACCTCAGACACATGGTACACCTCCAGACACTCCCAGGTACACCTCTGACTCCTGGTACACCTCAGACTTCTAGGTACACCTCTCTCCCTCAGGTATACCTCCGACACTCTCAGGTACACCTCTGACTTCCCAGGTGCACCTCTGACACTCCATGTGCACCTCCGACACTCCCAGGTACACCTCTGACACTCCCAGGTACTCACTGACCCTCCCTGGTACACCTGACCTCCCAGGTACACCTCTGGCCTCCCAGGTACCTCAGACACTCCCAGGTACATCCCAGATACTCCCAGATACACCCGGCTCCCAGGTACACCTCCACTCCCTCCAGGTACACCTCCGAACACTCCTGGTTGCCTCTGACCTCCTGGTACACCTCTGATGCTTCCAGGTACACCTCTGACACTCCCAGATTACTTCACTGACATTCCCTGGTACACCTCTGACCTCCCAATTGCACGTCCGACACTCCCAGGTACACCTCTGACACTCCCAAGTACACGTCTGACACTCCCAGGTACACCTCTGACACTCCCAGGTGCACCGCTGACACTGACAGGTACACCTCAGACACTGCCAGGTACACCTCAGACACTGCCAGGTAAACGTCAGACACTCCCAGGTACACCTCAGTCACTCCAAGGTGCACCTCTGACACTCTCAAGTGCACCTCTGACACTCCCAGGCACACCTCTGACACTCCCAGGTACACCTCAGACACTCCCAGGTACACCGCTGACACTCCCAGGTACACCTCTGACACTCCCAAGTACACGTCTGACACTCCCAGGTACACCTCTGACACTCCCAGGTGCACCGCTGACACTGACAGGTACACCTCAGACACTGCCAGGTACACCTCAGACACTGCCAGGTACCTCAGCCCTCCCAGGTACACCTCAGTCACTCAAGGTGCACCTCTGACACTCTCAAGTGCACCTCTGACACTACCAGGCACACCTCTGACACTCCCAGGTACACCTCAGACACTCCCAGGTACACCGCTGACACTCCCAGGTACACCTCTGACACACCCAAGTACACCTCTGACACTCCCAGGTACTCCTCCGACACTCCCAAGTACATCTCCGACACTCCCATGTACACTTCTCACACTCCCATGTACACATCCGACACTTCCAGGTACACCTCTGACACTCCCAAGTACACCTCTGACACTCCCAGGTACACCTCTGACACTCCCAGGTACATCTCTAACACTCCCAGGTACTCCACTGACACTCCCTGTTACACCCCTGACACTCCCAGGTACACCTCTGACACTCCCTGGTACACCTCTGACAATCCCAGGTACTCCACTGACATTCCCTGGTACACCCCAGACACTCCCAGGTACACTTCTCACATTTCCAGGTACACCTCTGACACTCCTAGGTACTCCTCTGTCACTCCCTGATACACGTCTAACATTCCCAGGTACACCGCTAACACTCCCAGGTACACCGCTGACACTGCCAGGTACACCTCAGACAATGCCAGGTACACCTCAGACACTGCCAGGTACACCTCAGACACTGCCAGGTACACCTCAGACACTCCCAGGTACACCTCAGACACTCCAAGGTGCACCTCTGACTCTCCCAAGTGCACCTCTGACACTCCAGGCACCTCGACACTCCCAGGTACACCTCAGACACTCCAGGTACACCGCTGACACTCCCAGGTACACCTCCGGCACTCCCAGGTACACCGCTGATACTGCCAGGTACACCTCGGCCGGTGCACCTCCCGACCTCCCAGGTACACACTTCGCACTCTCAGGTACACCTCCGACACTCCCAGGTACACCTCTGACCTCCCAGGCACACCTCCAGACCTCCCAGGTGCTGACACTCCCACACCTCTGGGCCTCCCAGGTTGCTCCTCTGACCTCCTGGTTCACCCGAGACTCCAGGGCCTCTGCCTCCCTGGTACACCTCCGGTGGTGCCTCCCGATATTCCCAGGAACACCTCTGATACTCCCAGGTAAACCTTTGAGACTCCCAGGTACTTCACTGACCTCCTGGTACCTCTGACCTCCCAGGTACTCCTCTGACCTCCCTGGTTCACCCTCTAAGACCAGGTACAGGTACATCTCCGACCTCCTGGTACCTCCGATATTCCCAGGTACACCTCCGATATTCCCAGTACCTCCGATACTCCCAGGTACACCTTTGAGACTCCCAGGTGCTTCACTGACCTCCCTGGTATACCCCTGACATTCCAGTGCACCTGGCTCTCCAGGTACACCTCTGATACTCCCAGGTACACCTCACACTCCCAGGTCCCCCTCCGACACTCCCAGGTACAACTCCGACCTCCCAGGTAAACCTCCGTCTCCTAGGTACACCTCTGACCTCCCAGGTACACCTCTGACCTCCTAGGTATTCCTCTGCCTCCCTGGTACACCTCTGACCTCCAGGTGCCTCAGACACTCCTGGTACACTCCTCAGGCCTCCCTGGTACACCTCTTTCACTCCTGGTTTTCCCCTAGCCTCCCAGGTACACTCAGAACTCCCAGTACAGACTCCCAGGTACACCTCTGACCTCCTGGTACACCTCAGACCTTCAGGCCTCTTACACTCGCAGGCCTCCTCAGGCTCAGGCCTCTGACACTCCCAGGTACCTCTGACACTCCATGTACACCTCCGACACTCCCAGGTACACCTCTGACCTCCAAGGTGCCTCCATGGCACTCCCTGGTACACCCTGACACTCCCAGGTGCACCTCTGACACTCCCAGGTACACCTCAGACACTCCCAGGTACATCCCAGATGCTCCCAGATACACTCAGACATCCTAACACCCCCGACACTCCAGGTACACCTCTGACCTCCTGGTATACCTCTGACCTCCCAGGTACACCTCTGACCTCCCAGGTACCTTCTGACCTCCCAGGTACACCTCTGACACTCCAGGTACTCACTGACATTCCTGGTACACCTCTGACACTCCCAGGTACGTCCAGAGACTCCCAGATACACCTCTGACACTCCCAGGTACACCTCTGACCTCCCAGGTACACCTCTAACACTCCCAGGTACTCCACTGACACTCTGTTGCCTCTGATACTTCAGGTACACCTCTAACACTCCCAGGTACACACCAGACACTCCCAGGTACTTCTCTCCTCCCAGGTACCTCTGACACTCCTAGGTACTCCTCTGTCACTCCTGATACCTCTAACACTCCCAGGTACCCGGTGACACTCCCAGGTACACCATGACACTGCCAGGTACACCTCAGACTTCCAGGTACACCTCAGACACTGCCAGGTGCACTCAAACACTTCCAGGTACACCTCAGACACTCAGGTGCACCTCTGACACTCCCAGGCACACCTCGGCACCTCCTGGTATGCCTCTGCTCCCAGGTACACCTCTGACACTCCAGGTACACTTCTGACACTCCCAGGTACACCTCTGACCTCCCAGGCCCACTCCACTGACATTCCCTGGTACACCTCTGACACTCCCAGGTACACCTCTGACACTCCCAGGTACTCCACTGACATTCCCTGGTACCTCTGACACTCCCAGGTACACCTCTGACACACCCAGGTACACCCTGACACTGCCAGGTATGCCTCAGACACTCCCAGGTACACCTCAGTCACTCCAAGGTGCACCTCGACACTCTCAAGTGCCTCTGACACTCCTAGGCACACCTCTGACACTCCCAGGTACACCTCAGACACGCCCAGGTACACCTCTGACACTCCAAGTGCACCTCTGACCTCCCAGGTGCTCCTCCGTCCTCCCAAGTACATCTCCTGCTCCCATGTGCACTTCTTACACTCCCAGGTACCCTGACACTTCCTCAGGTACACCTCTGTCGCTCCCAGGTACACCTCTGACCTCCCAGGTACACCTCCTAACACTCCCAGGTACTCACTGACACTCTCCCTGGTACACCTGGCCTCCCAGGTACACCTCTGACACTCCCTGGTACACCTCTGACCTCCCAGGAACTCCTGACATTCCCAGGTACACCCTGACTCCCAGGTACACCTCTGACCTCCCAGGTACACCCAGACACTCCCAGGTACACTTCTCACCTCCCAGGTGCACCTCTGACACTCTAGGATGCTCTCTGTCCTCCCTGATACACGTCTAACATTCCAGGTGCTGACACTCCCAGGTACACCGCTGACACTGCCAGTACACCTCTGACCTCCCAAGTACACCTCTGACACTCCCAGGTACTCCTCCGACCTCCCAAGTACATCTCCACGTTCCCATATACACTTCTTACACTCCCAGGTTTGTCCGACACTTCAGGTACACCTCTGACACTCCCAGGTACACCTCTGACACTCCCAGGAACACCTCTGACACTCCAGGTACATCTCAGGTACACCTCTGACCTCCCAGGTACACCCAGACACTCCCAGTGCCTTCTCACACTCCCAGGTACACCTCTTGACACTCCTGGTACTCCTCTGTCACTCCCTGATACACGTCTAACATTCCCAGGTACACCGCCCCGGCTCTAGGTACACCCCTGACACTGCCAGGTACCACCTCAGACACTGCCAGGTACACCTCAGACACTGCCAGGTACACCTCAGACACTGCCAGGTACACCTCAGACACTCCCAGGTGCACCTCAGACACTCCAGGTTGCACCTCTGACTCTCCAAGTGCACCTCTGACACTCCCAGGCACACCTCTGACCTCCCAGGTACACCTCGAACCTCCCAAGTACAGCTCCAACCTCCCAGGTGCACTTCTTACACTCCCAGGCACACCTCCGACACTCCCAGGTACACCGCTGATGCTGCCAGGTACACCTCCGACACTGCCAGGTACACCTCCGACACTCCCAGGTACACTTCTCCACTCTCAGGTACACCTCCGACACTCCCAGGTACACCTCTGACACTCCCAGGCACACCTCAGACACTCCCAGGTACACCCTGACCTCCCAGGTACACCTCTGACACTCCAAGTACACCTCTGACCTCCCAGTGCACCTCCAACATTCCCAGGTACCCTCCGACACTCCCAGGTACACCTCTGACACTCTCAGGTGCACCTCGGCCTCCCTGGTACACCTCAGACACTTCTAGGTACACCTCTCACACTCTCAGGTACCTCCGGCCTCCCAGGTCACCTCTGACACTCCCAGGTACACCTCTGACACTCCATGTACACCTCCGACACTCCCAGGTACACCCTCCTGACATCGGTACTCCACTGACCTCCCTGGTACACCCCTGACACTCCCAGGTACCTTCTGACACTCCCAGGTACACCTCCAGACACTCCCAGGTACATCAGATACTCCCAGATACACTCCCAGACACTCCCAGGTACACCTCCGACACTTCCAGGTACACCTCTGACCTCCCTGGTATACCTCTGACACTCCCAGGTACACCTCTGACACTCCCAGGTGCACTTCTGGCACCAGGTCACCTCTGACACTTCCAGGTACTCCACTGACATTCCTGGTACACCTCTGACACTCCCAGGTACACGTCCGACACTCCCAGATACACCCCTGACACTCCCAGGTACACCTCTGACCCTCCCAGGTACACCTCTAACCTCCCAGGTACTCCACTGACCTCCCTGGTACACCTGACCTCCCAGGTACAGACACTCCCAGGTGCACTTCTCTCACTCCCAGGTACACCTCTGACCCTCCTGGTGCTCCTCTGTCACTCCTGATCACCTCTAACACTCCCAGGTACACCGGTGACCTCCCAGGTACACTGCTGACACTGCCAAGTGCACCTCAGACACTTCCAGGTACACCTCAGACACTGCCAGGTACTCGCCGGTACACCTCAGACACTCCAGGTGCACCTCTGACACTCCCAGAGCACACCTCCTGACACTCCCAGGTACACCTCAGACACTCCCAGGTACACCATGACACTCTGGGTACCTCTGACCTCCCAAGGTACACTTCTGACTCACACCTCAGCCTCCCAGGTACTCCACCCTGACATTCCTGGTACACCTCCTGACACTCCCAGGTACACCTCCTGACACTCCCAGGTACACCTCCCAGCATTCCCAGGTACACCTCCGATACTCCCCAGGTACATCTGACACTCTCCAGGTACACCTCCTGGCCTCCCTGGTGCACCTCAGACACTTCTGGTGCCCACCTCCTCACACTCGCAGGTACACCTCAAACCTCCCAGGTGCCTCTGACTGCTCTGGTACCTCTGACACTCCATGTACCTCCGACACTCCCAGGTACCTCTGACCTCCCTGGGTACTCCACTGACACTCCTGGTACACCTGGCACTCTCAGGTAAAACCTCAACCTCCCAGGTACCTCAGACACCTCCCAGGTACACCTCTGACCTCCTGGTATACCTCTGACACTTGGTGCCTCTGGCCTCCCAGTTACACTTCAACACTCCCAGGTACACCTCTCTAGCTTGGGTACTCCACTGACATTCCTGGTACACCTCATGCTCAAGGTACACGTCCGGCTTGCTCCCAGATACACACAGCTTGCTCCCAGGTACACCTCCTGACCCTCCCAGTTACACCTCCCTAACACTCCCAGGTACTCCACTGGCTCCCAGTTACACTTCTGGCCTCCCAGGTACACCTCTGGCCTCCCAGGTACTCCCACTGACATTCCCTGGTACCACCTCTGACACTCCAAGGTACACGTCAACACTCCCCAGATACACCTCTGACACTCCCAGGTGCACCTCCCAGCCCTCCCAGTTACACCTCTGCCTCCCAGGTACTCCACTGACACTCCCTGGTACCCCTGACACTTCTGGGTACACCTCTGACACTCCCAGGCACACCATGAACTGCTCCCGTTGCACTTCTCTCACTCCCCAGGTACACCTCTGACACTCCCTAGGTACTCCTCTGTCACTCCTGATGCACCTCTAACACTCCCAGGTACACCAGTGACACTCCCCAGGTACACCATGACACTGCAGGTACACCTCAGCACTTCCAGGTGCACCTCAGACACTGCCAGGTGCCTCAAACACTCCCAGGTACACCTCAGACACTCAAGGTGCACCTCTGACCTCCGAGGCACACCTCTGACCTCCCAGGTACACCTCAAGCCTTGCTCCCAGGTGCACCACCAGCCTCCCGTTTTACTTCTTACACTCCAGGTACACCTCCGTGCTCCCAGCTACCCATCCTGGCTTGCTCCCAGGTACACCTCTGTCACTCCCAGGCCACACCTCTGGCACTCCCTGGTACACCTCCCAAGCCTCCCAGGTGATTGCTCCCACCCCCAGCATTCCCAGGTACACCTCCCCAGCCTCCCAGGTACGTCCGACCTCCCAGATACCTCCTGGCCTCCCAGGTACACCTCTGGCCTCCCAGGTACACCTCTAACACTCCCAGGTACTCCTGGCTTTCCCTGGTACACCCCTGGCCTCCGGGTACACCTCCTGACACTCCCAGGTACACCGCTGACACTGCCAGGAACACCTCAGACACTGCCAAGGTGCCTCAGTCACTGCCAGGTGCGCCTCAGACACTCCCAGGTACACCTCAGACACTCCCAGGTGCACCGCTGACACTCCCAGGTGCCTCTGACACTCCCAAGTACCTCTGACCTCCCAGGTGCTCCTCCGACACTCCAAATTACATCTCCAACCTCCCATATACACTTCTTACCTCCCAGGTACACATCCCGGCTTGCTTCCAGGTGCACACACCTCTGACACTCCCAGGTACACCTCCTGACACTCCCAGGTACACCTCTGACACTCCCAGGTACATCTCCTAACACTCCAAGGTACACCTCTGACACTCCAGGTACACCCAGACACTCCAGGTACACTTCTCCCCACACTCCCAGGTACACCTCTGACACTCCTGGGTGCTCCTCTGTCACTCTGATGCGTCTAACATTCCCAGGTACCACTTGACACTCCTAGGTACACACCCCTGACACTGCCAGGTACACCTCAGACACTGCCAGGTACACCTCAGACACTGCCAGGTACACCTCAGACACTTAAGGTACACCTCAGACACTCCCAGGTACACCTGAGACACTCCAGGTGCACCTCCTGACTCTCCCAGGCACCTCTGACACTCCCAGGTGCCCACCTCAGACACTCCCAGGTACACCGCTGACACTCCCAGGTACACTTCTTACACTCCCAGGTACACCTCCGACCTCCCAGGTACACCGCTGACACTGCCAGGTACACCTCCGACACTGTGGTGCCCGCCTCCGACCTCCCAGGTATGCTTCTCGCACTCTCAGGTACACCTCCACGACACTCCCAGGTACACCTCCCTGACACTCCCAGGCACCACCTCGAACACTCACAAATGCACACTGACACTCCCAAGTACACCTCCTGACACTCCCCAGGTACACCTCCAACATTCCCAGGTACACCTGTGACACTCCTGAGGTACATCCCAGATACTCCCAGATACACCCCAGACACTCCCAGGTACACCTCCCGACACTCAGGTGCACCTCTGGCCTCCCTGGTATACCTCTGACACTCCCAGGTACACCTCTGACCTCCCAGGTGCACTTCTGACACTCCCAGGTACACCTCTGACCTCCAGGTGCTCCACTGACATTCCCTGGTACACCTCTGACACTCCCAGATACACGTCCAACCTCCCAGATACACCTCTGACACTCCCAGGTACCTCTGACCTCCCATTACACCTCTAACCTCCCAGGTACTCCAGTGACCTCCTGTACCCTGCCTCAAGTACACCTCAGACACTCCCAGGTGCATCTACTCCCAGGTACCTCCCAGCCTCCTAAGTGTGCACTCTGTCACTCCTGTTCCTCTAACCTCCCAGGTACACCGGTGTGCTCCCAGTATACCGCTAACACTCCCAAGTGCACCTCAGACACTTGGTACACCTCAGACACTGCCAGATTCCACCTCAAACACTCCCAGGTACACCTCAGACACTCCAAGGTACATCTCTGACACTCCCAGGGCACACCTCTGACACTCCCAGGTACACCTCAGACACTCCCAGGTGCACCACTGACCTCTGGTACACTTATACACTCCCAGGTGCACCTCGCCTCCCAGGTACACATCGGCCTCCCAGGTGCACTTCGGCCTCCCAGGTGCACCTCACGGCCTCCCAGTGCTCCACTGACATTCCACCAGTTGCACCTCTGACACTCCCAGGTACGTCGACACTCCCAGATACACCTCTGGCCTCCCAGATTGCACCTCTGACCTCCCAATTTTATCTAACAAAAGACCTCCCACTGACACTCCTGGGTACCCTAGCCTCTGAATTTTACCTGTGAACACTCCAGGTGCACTTCTCCTCACTCCCAGGTGCACCTCTGACCTCCTAGGTGCTCTCTGTCCACTCCCTGATGCACCTCTAACACTCCCAGGTACACCGGTGAGCCTCCCAGGAGTGCCTGCTGACACTGCAGGTGCACCTCAGACACTTCCAGGTGCACTCAGACCCACTGCCAGGTGCACCTCAAACACTCCCCGGTACACCTCAGACACTCAAGGTGCACCTCCTGGCCCCTCCCAGGCACACCTCTGACCTCCCAGGTACACCTCAGACACTCCCAGCGTACACCGCTGGCCTCCCAGGTACACCTCAGCCTCCAGGTACACTTCTGACTCTCCCAGGTACACGACCGACCTCCCCAGATGCACCTCCTGACCTCCCAGGTGCACCTCTGACCCTCCCAGTGCACCTCTAACACTCCCAGGTACTCCACTGACCTCCCTGGTACACCCCTATTTACTTCAGGTACACCTCTGACCTCCCAGACCGGACCTGAGACACTCCCAGTGCACTTCTCTCACTCCCAGGTGCACCTCTGGCCTCCTAGGTGCTCTATGTCACTCCCTGATGCCTCTAACACTCCCAGGTACAGCAGTGGGCACTCCCAGGTACACCACGCTGACGCCAGGTGCCACCTCCAGACTGCCAGGTACACCTCAGACACTGCCAGGTACACCTCAAACACTCCCAGGTACACCTCAGACTCCAGATTACCTCTGACACTCCCAGGCACACCTCTGACACTCCCAGGTACACCTCCCGACACTCCCAGCTACACATCCCAGCACTCCCAGGTACACCTCCCAGGCACTCCCCAGGTACTCCACTGACATTCCCAGGTACACCTCTGACCTCCCAGGTACACGTCCATTACTCCCAGATACACCTCCTGACACTCCCAGGTGCCTCTGAGCCTCCCAGGTGCACCTCCTAACCTCCCAGATTGCTCCACTGACACTCCTGGTGCACCTGACCTCCCAGGTACACCTCTGACACTCCCAGGTGCACCGCTGACCTGCCAGGTACACCTCAGACACTGCCAGGTACACCTCAGACACTGCCAGGTGCGCCTCAGACACTCCCAGGTACCTGCTCGGGCCTCCCAGGCCTGGCTGAGCACTCCCAGGTGCACCTCTGAGGCCTCCCCAAATTACACCTCTGACCTCCCAGGTGCTCCTCCGACACTCCCAAGTACGTCAGCCTCCCATATACACTTCTTACACTCACAGGTACATCCGACACTTCCAGGTGCACACCTCTGACACTCCCAGGTACACCTCCGACACTCCCAGGTACACCGCTGACCTGCCAGTACACTCCGACCTGCCAGGTACACCTCCGACACTCCAGGTTACACTTCTCGCACTCCAGGTACACCTCCGACACTCCCAGGTACACCTCTGACTCCCAGGCACACCTCAGACACTCCCAGGTACCTCTGACACTCACAGGTACACCTCTGAGCCTCCCAAGTGCACCTCTGACCTCCCAGGTACACCTCCAGCAATCCCAGTGCCTGTGACAATCCCTGGTACACCTCAGACACTTCTGTGCACCTCTCACACTCGCAGGTACACCTCCGACACTCCAGGCACACCTCTGACACTCCCAGGTACACCTCTGACACTCCATGTACACCTCCGACACTCCCCCCAGGTACCTCTGACATTCCCAGGTACTCCACTGACACTCCCTGGTACCCTGACACTCCCAGGTACACCTTGACCTCCCAGGTACCTCAGACACTCCCAGGCCCACATCCAGATATACAGATACACCAGACCTCCAGACACCCACCTCCGACACTCCCAGGTGCACCTCCTGACACTCCCTGGTATACCTCTGCTCTCCCAGGTACACCTCTGACACTCCCAGGTGCACTTCTGACCTCCCAGGTACACCTCTGACCTCCCAGGTGCTCCCTGTCCCTGGTACACCTCTGACACTCCCAGATACGTCCGACACTCCCAGATACACCTCTGGCCTCAGGTACACCTCTGACACTCCATTTACACCTCCTAACACTCCCAGGTACTCAGTGACACTCCCTGGTACACCCTGACCTCCCAGATACACGCAGACACTCCCAGGTCCCTTCTCCTCCCAGGTACACCTCAGCCTCCTAGGTGCTCCTCTGTCACTCCTGATACACCTCTAACCTCCCAGGTACACCAGTGACCTCCCAGGTACACGCTAACTGCCAGGTACCTCAAACCTTCCAGGTACACCTCCAGACACTTCCAGGTACACCTCCAGACACTGCCAGGTGCACCTCAAACACTCCCCGGTACACCTCAGACTCCAAGGTGCATCTCTGACACTCCCAGACACACCTCTGGCCTCCCAGGTACACCTCAGACACTCCCAGTACACCTGACACTCCCAGGTACACTTAAGTACCTCCCAGGTACACCTCCGACACTCCCAGGTACACATCTGACACTCAGGTGCACCTGACACTCCCAGGTACACCTCCTGACACTCCCTGGTACCTCTGACCTCCCAGGTGCTCCACTGACATTCCTGGTGCACCTCTGACACTCCCAGGTGCACGTCCAGGCACTCCCAGATACACCTCACCTCCCAGGTACACCTCTGACACTCCCAGGTACACCTCTGACCTCCCAGGTACACCGCTGACACTCCCCAGGTACACCTCAGACACTCCCAGGTACACCTCAGACACTCCCAGGTACACCTGACACTCCCAGGTACACCTCTGACCTCCCAAGTGCACCTCTGACCTCCCAGGTGAGACTCCAGGTCACCCCAGTTACTGACAGGTACACCTCCACTCCAGGTACACCTCAGACTCTGCCAGGTACACCTCAGACACTCCCAGGTACACCTCAGTCACTCCAAGGTGCACCTCTGAGCACTCTCAAGTGCACCTCTGACCACTCCAGGCCTCCGGCACTCCCAGGTGACCTCAGACACTCCCAGGTACACCGCCTGACACTCCCAGGTACACCTCTGACACTTCCAAGTACACCTCTGACACTCCCAGGTACTCATCCGACACTCCCAGTATCTCCGACCTCCCATGTACACTTCTTACACTCCCAGGTACACATCCGACACTAGGTACACCTCTGACCCTCCCAGGCACCTCTGACACTCCCAGGTACACCTCTGACCCAGGTACATCTCTACACTCCCAGGTACACCCCTGACCTCCCAGGTGCTCCACTGACATTCCCTGGTACACCCTGACACTCCCAGGTACACCTCTGACACTCCCAGGTACACCCCAGACCTCCCAGGTACCTTCTCACCTCCCAGGTACCTCCTGGCCTCCTAGGTGCTCCTCTGTCCTCCCTGATACGTCTAACATTCCCAGGTACACCGCTGACACTCCCAGGTACACCGCTGCGCAGGTACCTCAGACACTGCCAGGTACACCTCAGACACTGCCAGGTACACCTCCAGACACTGCCAGGTACACCTCAGACACTCCCAGGTGCACCTCAGACACTCCAAGGTGCACCTCTGGCTCTCCCAAGTGCACCTCCCAGGGGCACCTCTGACCTCCCAGGTGCCTCAGACATTTGGGTACAGCTGACCTCCCAGGTACACTTCTTACACTCCCAGGTACACCTCCGACACTTCCAGGTTGCATTGACGCCGCAGGTACACCTCCCGACACTGCCAGGTACACCTCCGACACTCCCAGGTGCACTTCTCGCCTCTCAGTTGCCTCCGACACTCACATCAACCTCCAGGCACACCTCAGACATCCCAGGTTACATACACCTCTGACACTCCCAAGTACACCTCTGACATAGGTACACCTCCAACATTCCCAGGTACACCTCCGACACTCCCAGGTCACCTCTGACACTCCCAGATACACCTCTGACCTCCCAGGTACCCTCCGACACTCCCAGAGTGCCTTCTTACACTCCTAGGTACCTCAACATTCCCAGGTACACCTCCGACACTCCCAGGTACACCTCTGACACTCTCAGGTACACCTCCTGACCTCCTGTACACCTCAGGCCCTTCTGGGTACACCTCTCACCCCCGCAGGTACACCTCCCGACACTCCCAGGTACCTCTGACTCCCCAGGTACACCTCTGACCTCCATGTACACCTCCACGCTCCCAGGTACACCTCTGACACTCCCAGGTGCTCACTGACCTCCCTGGTACCCTGACCTCCCAGGTACACTTCGACCTCCCAGGTGCACCTCAGACACTCCCAGGTACATCCCAGATGCTCCCAGATACCCCCAGACACTCCCAGGTGCACCTCCGACACTTCCAGGTACACCTCTGACACTCCCTGGTATGCCTCCTGACACTCCCAGGTACCTCTGACCTCCCAGGTACACTTCTAGGCACTCCCAGGTACACCTCTGACACTTCCAGGTGCTCAACTGACATTCCGGTACACCTCTGACACTCCCAGGTACACGTCCGACCTCCCAGATACACCCCTGACCTCCCAGGTACACCTCTGAGCCTCCCAGGTACACCTCTGACCTCCCAAGGACTCCTGACCTCCCTGGGTACACCCCCTGACCTCCCAGGTACACATGAACCTCCAGGTACCCCTTCTCTCCTCCCGTGCACCTCTGCTCCTGGGTACTCCTCTGTCACTCCCTGATACCTCTAACACTCCCAGGTACAGTGACACTCCCAGGTTGCCTGCTGACACTGTGCACACCTCAGACACTTCAGGTACACCTCAGACACTGCCAGGTAC
>NW_024713356.1:0-9929 GCF_018991925.1 Homarus americanus | reverse complement strand
TATCTCTCGCTCGTACTGTAGTGGGCTATCTCTCGCTCGTACTGTAGTGGGCTATCTCTCGCTCGTACTGTAGTGGGCTATCTCTCGCTCGTACTGGAGTGGGCTATCTCTCGCTCGTACTGTAGTGGGCTATCTCTCGCTCGTACTGTAGTGGGCTATCTCTCGCTCGTACTGTAGTGGGCTATCTCTCGCTCGTACTGGAGTGGGCTCTCTCTCCCCGCTCCACTTATCATCCGAGCGAGGTCGTTTGTGATGAGATATTCGGGTTTTTTGGACATAGATATCGGCATAGACAGCAACATAAGTAAATTTGCTGATGACACTAAAATAGGACGTGTTATCAAATCTGACGAGGACTCGGCAAAACTACAGGAAGATTTAAACAAATTTTTCCAATGGTCTGAAAAATGGCAGATGAAATTCAATGTCGACAAATCTAAAGTACTCAGTATAGGAGATGTAAACAGGGAAACCAGATACCAGATGAACAACGATGCCATAGAGAAATCCGACTGCGAGAGAGATTTAGGAGTAATGATAAGTAGGAACCTTAAGCCAAGTAAACAATGTGTTTTTGCTCGTAACAAGGCTAATAAAGTACTTGGGTTCATACAAAGGAGTGTTAGTTACAAGACTAGCGAGGTCATCCTAAAACTGTATTTGCTCTTTTTTGTGAGACCACACCTGATTACGCAGTTCAGTTCTGGTCACCGTATTACAGAATGGATATAGAATCCTTGGAAAGAATTCAGAGGAGAATGACAAGACTAATCCCGGGCATTAGGAACCTTGAGTATAGAGACAGGTTAAAGCATCTTGCACTCTCCTCGAGAGACGTAGAGCGAGGGGCGACCTGATAGAGGTGTATAAGTGGAAGGCAGGGCTAAACAAAGGGGACATTACAAAGGTACTCAAATTATCCAACCAGGAGCGAACTCGTAACAATGGTTTTAAATTAGACAAATTTAGATTTAGGCGTGAAATAGGTAAACACTGGTTTGGAAACAGAGTAGTGGATGAATGGAACAAGTTACCAAATATCATCATTAACTCGAATACGCTGAATTGCTTCAAACATAGGTTGGATGCTCATATGAGCAATAGGGGTTGGGTGTAAACGGGACTGCCCAGTATGGGCCAATAGGGCCGCTGCAGTTTCCTCCATTGTTATGTTCTTATGTTCTTATATATGTCTGAACTTCCCCCAAGGTGTGTGTGTGTGTATTCCTGAGGGAGGTTGGCTGTGTCCTCCTGCTGTAGGTGTACGTCGTTTAGTGAGAGGTCCTTCTTCTTGAACCTGTTTTAAGAACCTTCCTTGATGCTTGAATTCCGTTCTGGTATGTCGAAGATAACTTTTTTATTTTTAATGGGAGAGGGAGAGAGGAGGAAGGGGAGAGCAGGTAGAAGGAGGCGTGGGAGAAGTGGGGAAGGGGAGAGTGGGTAAAGGGAGAGGGATGGGTAGGGGGAAGGGAAAGGAGAGGGAGAAGGAAGGGGAAAGGTTTATATGCACGTTCTTCGCGTTTATTGTTAGTTTTTATTATTCGTGTGTGTGAAATTTATTTATCGTATTATCTTGTGTGTACTGTAAAAAAAATCATAAATCTATCACACACACACACACATACACACATACACACACACACACACACAAGGACTAAACAGTTGCAGTTGTTTACGCTCTCACAGAAAGACACGGAGGCTTGGACCTGTAAACATGATGGATCAAATAAATATAAAATATGTTTATAAAGACACTCAGCAGTAAATAAAGAATCACGTGAAGATTAGACATCCCAGTAAATATAACCTTGTGATTAAACGCCTTACATGACGAGTCCTCAGTTAGAATAATAACCAGTTGAAAGAAGTTATCCTCTATAATTATGTAATGTATATCTACAGTAACGTATCATTATGAAAATATGTATGTATAATAGGGGGCAGGGAAAAAAACACTTTTATTTGAGTTGCAGGCTGCACTTTTCAGGCATCGTTTGTATGGCTGTAACAAACACCTGTGCAAAATTTCATGCCATTTCATGCATACTTACCCTGCCGCATCGCGAACGACTTTTTGTCAACTTTTAGTGTATACCAAAAATTAGGTGTCATTTAATGTTTTCCAGGATAATGATAAATTTTACATGGGTGACATCGATTTAATTCACATGTTATTTTACAGGTACACCGTATAGAAAATCATTACAAGTTCATATTGAAATTCTTTTTTGTGCGGAACCTTGGCATCATTTTCCTAGACAATAATCTTTGCCTAATATATCCATCTCTCGATTCGTATCCCGTCACTTCAGTGCAAGCTTCAGTCATCACTTTTATGCCTCTCTCGACCGCCTGAGTGCTGTTTGGCCACTTGGGCACCACTAATGGTGTCTCAAGAATGTCATTAACCTGTAGATTTGACAGAGAAGCAATGTAAGGAGGCTCAGTCTTGAGTTCATTCCTCCAGTTAATCATGGAATGATAGTTTTTGCTTGCCACTTTAGTTTCGGAGTCACCACCTTTCTCATGTTGACTACAGGAGGCACATCCTCATTCCCATCTCCATCTTTACCCTCCTCATCAGTATAGTTTAACAAATTCTCGTCAACAGCAGCATCAGAATCTTCCTCCTCCTCTTCAGATCTGCCAGTGCATTCTTCCTTTTGCTGATTCTCCTCTCTAATTTTTCTTATCATTGAGACAGCTTTTTCTCTAACAGTCATGTCCTCATCTGCACACATACCAAGAAGAAGTTGATCTGTGTGGGCGAAGTATGCATTTCTCTGGACAGCCTTCTTCACTATAGTCTCCTCCTCACTATTCAGGTGTTTCATATATAGCAGGGACTGGAATACGTTCCTTGAGCCGTGTGTTACGTAAGGGTGTATCTTGATGTAAAACCACATTGGAGCACTGAACTTTATTATTGTAATGACAATTCTTTTCAACTCATGGCTGGGTCTTGATGTTGCTACATACAGCCTGAGGATTCTACTCCATAAGGTGTTCCACCTTGACACACAGGGAGGACCTGGCTCAATAGCAGCCAAGTCATCTTCAACAACACCTGTGATAACTCCTTTACAAATCCTATACAGGTATTTCTGATCCCAGGACAGATCTTTCTCCACTTCATCATTAAACACAGGGAAATCAGGGAAACTGACTGGCTGGAAGGCGACAACTGGAAGCTCAGACAAAGACTCCTTGATCTGCTTTCCAATGGGACCACGCCAATGCTCAGGACCACTTGGTTTACCATCATAGTGATAAAAAACTGCGCGGAAAGGCAGCTCATTTCCGTGAAGCTGACATATGAAATAATGGAGCGGGTGACCAAGTAACATTTCAAGATGATGAATGACTCCATTTTCTGATCCTACATTTACATTGGTTCCATCACAACCAACACACACAATGGGCTGCTGGGTTAGATTTTTCTCCACCAGAAACTCGTGAATAGTTTTGGCAATCTGCTTTCCGTGTCCAGTCTTGGGAGTCACATGTGTGAGATATTCATTGCCAGGCTCAACCATGATGACATAATGATCTTTCACCATCATCCTCGAACTCCATTTCTCGGTCTTCTCATTCTTTATCATCACACGAGTGGCGGTCTTCTTACCATCAAAATAGTGTGACGTCAAATTATCTAAACTAGCCATCTCAATTTCTTGCCTCTTAAATCGGTATTTTTGTCTCGCATCCCGCAGCTTATGTGGTCCAATAACCTGACTCTTGTCATCAATATAGACATAGCACCATACTCATCTGCAACAAGACAACTTAAATGAAATAAGAGATATGAAAAAAAAGTTGATAAACACTGAACAGAACATTGCACCGCCACAGCGGCTGTTTGGCTAGTACTGTAGGTAAATTTAAAAATTTCAGTAGAAAATGCGGCAGACTAAACCTCGACATATCAGCTTCAAATTTGGCATGGAGTCTTAGATATGTATAAGGAACAATGCCTGAAGAGTGCAGCTTTGAGCAAAATTTCACTGCCCCCTAATGTATAATGTATGTGTGTGTGTGTGTGTGTGGTCAAGCAAGAATCGGTATTCAATTATTGCTAATCCTTCACCTTAGACCTGACCCCAAACTTACCTATCCATCTCCCAGTCACACACACACAAGGTCGGCTGGTCAACCTCCATGTACTTATGCCAAAATTTTATGACTTAAGAGGAAGTTTAAATAACGTAAGTAAATAATGACTCCTAATATCACGACTTATTTATGTTGTTGTTGTTGTTGTTGTTGTTGTTGGTGTTGTAGGTGGTGGTGGAGGTGGTAATGGTGGTGTTGTTGTTGTTGTTGTTGTTGTTGTTGGTGTTGTAGGTGGTGGTGGAGGTGGTAATGGTGGTGTTGTTGTCGTTGTTGGTGTTATATTGTATATACATAACATATATCTTTGGTCATATATAGAAGCTAACTCAGGGACAAAATATATTTATTTGTTTTGGTGTTGTTGTTTTTTTCCCGCCAGTTACAGTAGGTTAGGATAGGTTAGGTTAGGTTATGACAGTAGGTTAGGATAGGTTAGGTTAGGTTATGACAGTAGGTTGGGATAGGTTAGGTTAGGTTATGACAGTAGGTTAGGATAGGTTAGGTTAGGTTATGACAGTAGGTTAGGATAGGTTAGGTTAGGTTATGACAGTAGGTTAGGATAGGTTAGGTTAGGTTATGACAGTAGGTTAGGATAGGTTAGGTTAGCATTAGGGGTTGCTAATCTTCCAGTAATATAATCTCCAGGTGAACCATATCGGGTCCTCCATAACAAGACGAGAAAGTGACAGACACACGAACATGCACAATGACAACACAACAGACTCATGGGGGGAGGGGGGACCATCTTACCCTCACACCCAACACCAATAAAGTGAAGACCCTCACCAAGAGCTCTTAAGACCCTTCACAAGTATTTGGCGTATAAGTGAATAAGTATCTTTCAGGTGACCAACTATCACCTGTTGTCATTGCCAGTCAATCATTTACGTCAACTGAAGGTCAACAGATGCATAAAAGGACATTTAATAAAGGTGACGGATATATAAGTTGACAGAAAGATTATCTCCCTTATCGTCCTTAGTTGAAGAGAATTATCTTGCCTTGAAGAGATAGAGTGCGTCATGGATTATAATGGTCGTGGCGAGGGTAATGATCAGTGACTAATTTAGTTTTTTTTATTATAAATTATCACCACTATACCATACACCACTACAACGCTGTATTTTCTTTTTTATTCATATTACCGAAAGTTTTTTTTTTTACAACGGCTCATTAGAGTTATTTCAGCATTTTTATTACATTATGTAAGTAAAAAATGGTAAGTTAAGTTGACACTCTCTTGTATGATTATGTATGTATATATATATATATATATATATATATATATATATATATATATATATATATATATATATATATATATATATATATATATATATATATATATATATATTAGGGTGGTTAAAAAAAAGTAAAGTTCTTTATATTTTTTAGTGCTCAATGTTTATTTGCGTCTTTTACATGAAAAAACATTTCAGGTGAAATTATAGGTAATTACAGCTTCATTTAGGGTATGCACAAGTGGCCCGAAAATTCTACTTCTCTAATGTTTTCTCCCTCTATAAAATATTTCTTGTTCCTGACATCAGATATATATGGGCAAATTGTTTTTTCCAGTGCTCAAACATCCACTAGATGAAAACACTTTTTAGGTTAAATTGTTCTCAAATCAATGAATATTTAGGGTATGCACACGTCAACCAAAATTCCTGCCCAAGAGTATAAAGCTTTGGTATTAGTCAAATTCCCTCAATTGTCAGAGGAAAATAAATACCAACAAATAAATAAAAAAATAAATCACTTGTTACAAATCTTCTTAATTACACAATTGTCCAGTTTGTACATGCCATTACTCAAACTGGACAATTTGGTAATTAAGAAGATTTGTAACCAGGTGAGAAGGTTGGGTCACCTTACCCTCTGACCTCACTACCGACCGTTGCGGTGCTATTTAAAGATTAATAGGGTCATTACCTAATACCTGACCATTGTGGACCTGGTCTCACCCTCCTCTGTATATATACACCTTGATCACCTTGGATCACGCGCACCTACAGTGATTTACGTGCATATATATATATAAAGCACGCGGACTTCTACATACAATGAACACCTCAACCCGCCAGGATTCGAACCCACGGCCCACGAGCCTATGACTGTGACCGGGGAACGCTAACCACTGGACCACCAGCGGGTTGAGGTGTTGGTTGTATGTAGAAGTCCGCGTGCTTTATTGGGCTAATGAAATATATATGGATCCTCGTGTTTCGAAGCCGGATTTGGTAAAACGTTACTCTGACCACCTACGTGATACTGGTGGTCCCCATTAGAGGTTCACGGCACCATAAGCTCGTTGAACAGGCTTTGTGTGAAATATAACAAAGTCTAGGACTACTTTTGTATCCTGGTGGTCCAGCGGTTAGCGTTCCCCGGTCACAGTCATGGGCTTGTGGGCCGTGGGTTCGAATCCTGGCGGGTTGAGGTGTTGATTGTATATATATATATATATATGTGTGTGTTATGTGTGGTAGTTATGTAAACAACCTTATTTTATTTACTAATTTACGTATTTATATGTTTCCTCGTTTATAGTGAGTTTAAATGTGTTGATTATCATATTACAGGTGTTGTGTTGTGTTGTGTTCAATCTATTATATTTTCATATATTCACTGTTAAGTAAATTATATCTAGTTACTTACTGTATAATCAGTAAAATCTTTAAAACAATAATCACACAATAGCATATTAATATTAACAAAGAATTATTTAGTTCATCAAAAACTCTCATATAAATTACTTTATGCTTCATCTATATACTTCACATATATGTATATCAAGTATAATTGCTTATTCATTATATCAAATGACAATTAACTAACAAAAATTAATGACCTTACCATCTCCTGAGGTATTTCTAACACAGGAAAAATTCTCCAGAGACAGACGTTACACCTCTGTCCTGTAAGAACTTATATCAAGAAATGGCTATTTTAATCCATCTGCTCCTATCTCTATCTTGTGTTCGTTTCCCTGTGTGTCTATGTCCCTGGTACGAAGTGTCCCCCAGCAGACACACACACACACACACACTTGACCACCGAAGGGTCAAGACGTACCTGGCGCTCCTCTCAGAGCAGCCAGGTCAACTGTTATGTTGGCCCATACCAACTCCCTCCCCTGAACCCTCCTCCCCACCGGAATATCAACAAGTTCACGCCAGAAGTTACTATTTCATTTAGGAAAGAAATGGAACCAGTGTTAAACAGAGGTGAACAGTGGTGAACAGTGCTTAAGTCAGTGAGAACAACTCAACAGTAACAGTGGTACCCAAGTTGACCTTTCACACAGTGAGGTCCCAGGTACCCAGTGATAACGGCCTGTGAGACCCAACTACCAGCGATGTGTTAATCCGTCTACGATAGGAAGGCCTGGAACCACACCTCACTCATATAACACCATCTGTGAGGGAATTACAACACCACGTGAGGCCCCTCATAACACCATATGTGAAGGAGTTACTACACCACGTGAGGCCCCTCATAACACCATCTGTGAGGGAGTTACTACACTACGAGTTTGCTGTTCAACACCTACATTAATCTGTATGTTCACTGTATGTTCCTTTACCTTTCTCTAACGAAGGCTTTTGTTAAACCACCAATGTATGTAATAAGTCATTTATGTCCAATGTATATTTTCAGCCTTCGGGCTGCAGAACTTTTTCAATAAACCGTCAATTATTATTATTATTATTATTATTATTATGTACATTAATATTCTCCTTAAACCACCAGCTGACTCCCTGACGGCTCACCGGTTCAGGTCACCTTAATTACGTGTTTTATGCGATAATTGGTATCTCGTCGCACCTGTCTCATAACAAAGTCTTGAGGGGTTGTTGTGATGGTTGGTACGAAGTGTAATCTTAATGTAATTGTCCTATTTCTTAGCACAGTTATAATAATTTCACGAGGTGGAACGTAACACCGGGGTATGTATGTTATACTAGTGAGTGCATTCATGTTATACTTGAGAATGTTATCACGTTATACTTGAGAATGTTATCATGTTATACTTGAGAATGTTATCACGTTATACTTGAGAATGTTATCACGTTATACTTGAGAATGTTATCACGTTATACTTGAGAATGTTATCACGTTATACTTGAGAATGTTATCACGTTATACCCTGAGAGTTATCATGTTATACTGAGAATGTTGATCACGTTACACTTGAAAGAATGTTATCGTTATAATTTGAGAATGTTATCAGTTGTTGTTTTTGAGAATGTTATCATGTTATACTTGAGAATGTTATCACGTTATACTTGAGAATGTTATCATGTTATACTTGAGAATGTTATCATGTTATACTTGAGAATGTTATCACGTTATACTTGAGAATGTTATCATGTTATACTTGAGAATGTTATCACGTTATACTTGAGAATGTTATCATGTTATACTTGAGAATGTTATCATGTTATACTTGAGAATGTTATCATGTTATACTTGAGAATGTTATCACGTTATACTTGAGAATGTTATCACGTTATACTTGAGAATGTTATCACGTTATACTTGAGAATGTTATCACGTTATACTTGAGAATGTTATCACGTTATACTTGAGAATGTTATCACGTTATACTTGAGAATGTTATCACGTTATACTTGAGAATGTTATCACGTTATACTTGAGAATGTTATCACGTTATACTTTGGAGAATGTTAGTCATGTTATACTTGGAGAATGTTTATCATGTTATACTTGAGAATGCTATCACGTTATACCTGATGAATGTTATCACAAGTTATACTTGGATGAAATGTTATATCATGTTATACTGAGAATGTTATCATGTTAGTTTGAGAATGTTATTTACAAGTTATTATACTCTTGAGAATGTTATCATGCTATACTCTTGAGAATGCCATCACGTTATACTTTGAGAATGCTATCATGTTATACTTGAGAATGTTAGCATGTTATACTTCTGAGAATGTTATCATGTTATACTTGAGAAGTTATCACGTTATACTTGAGAATGTTATCATGTTATACTTGAGAATATTATCACGTTATACTTGAGAATGTTATCATGTTATACTTGAGAATGTTATCACGTTATACTTGAGAATATTATCACGTTATACTTGAGAATGTTATCATGTTATACTTGAGAATGTTATCACGTTATACTTGAGAATGTTATCATGTTATACTTGAGAATGTTATCACGTTATACTTGAGAATGTTATCATGTTATACTTGAGAATGTTATCATGTTATACTTGAGAATGTTATCATGTTATACTTGAGAATGTTATCACGTTATACTTGAGAATATTATCACGTTATACTTGAGAATGTTATCATGTTATACTTGAGAATGTTATCACGTTATACTTGAGAATGTTATCACGTTATACTTGAGAATGTTATCACGTTATACTTGAGAATGTTATCACGTTATACAGGGAATGTCTCCATAATACTCAAGATTATTTCGCATAAGCTTTCAAAAAGTAAATTATACTTTTTCACTTTTCTCAAAATTTCCTTCGTTTTATCTATATTATTTTCTATATTTACATCTAGACATTTTGGGGATTCGAACTTCTATTGGCAGGTTTCGATCTCTTGTGCCATAACACCATCGACTCATCACTAACAAACTTATATAATTATTCCTGATGTGTTCCTCCTCCTTCCCCGCCTCCTCCCCCACCTCCACCTCTAACTTCTCCTCCTCCCTCTCCACCTCCTTCTCCTCCCCACTTCCTCCTCCCCCACCTCCTCTTCTTCCTTCTCCTCCCCCTCCTCCTTCCTCTCCACCTCTTCCTCCTCCC
>NW_024713355.1:0-34308 GCF_018991925.1 Homarus americanus | reverse complement strand
CAGGGTGTGATTGCCGGGCAACTGCCCACGACATGACCCCAGGAGGGCCGGGCACGCCTTTCAGTGACATGACCCGGGGTGTGACGCCGGCACCCCTAGTGCTGGGCGACCCGTGAGGGTCATGCACCCCTCTTCAGTGTCATGAATCGGGGTGGAGGCTGGGCACCCTTTCAGCAAAAGGCAAAACAGGGTAACAAAGGGGCACCCCAAGGTGCTGCAAACCAGGGTGGAGGGTTGAACCCTTCACATGACCTGGGGTGGAGGGTCGGGCACCCCTTCAGTGAAATTAATTGGGGTGTGAGGGAAGGGCACCCCTTCAGCCCATGCATCCAGGTGTTAGGGCTGCTCGATTAAAAGCAAGAATCGGGGTGTGAGGCTGCACCCCATCAGCACCATGAACTTGGTGGAGGGAAGGAGCCAAGCCAACCCCATGACCTGGGTGTGAGGGCGGGCACCCTTTAGGTCCAAGGACTGGGGTGTCAGTGCATGTGCACCCCTCTCAGTGACATGACCCGGGGTGTGGAGGGCCGGGCACCCCTCCAGCAACATGACCAGTGTGAGGGCTGTGGGCACCCCTTCAGTGCCAAGGACCCGGTTGTGAGGGCCGGGCACCCCTTCAGTGACACACCCGGTGTGAGGGCTGGCACCCCTTCAGCACCATGACCTGGGGCAGGCGGCCGGGCTCTTCAGTGCTGGCTACCTGTGTGAGGCTGGGCACCTTCAGTGACATGACCAAGGGTGGAGGACTGGGCACCTGTCTGGCCCCATGAATAGGGGTGGATGTCTGGGCACCCCTTATCTCTGGCACCCAGAGAGGAGGGCTGGGCACCCTCCAGCACCATGGCCCGGGGTGTGAGGCTGGGCACCCTTTCAGTGATAAGGACCCGGGTGAAGGGCACCTTCCAGCACCATGGCTCTGGGGGTGATAGGGCTGGGCACCCCTTCAGTGTCAAGGACCCGATGTGTCAGGGGTTCGACACCCTCCCGCACCATGGCCTGGAGTGTGAGGGGTCAAGCACCCTTTCAGTGCCATGAATCGGGGTGAGGGCTGGCACCACTCTTTGGGTACATGACCAGGGTGTGAGGCCGGGCAAAGCTTCAGTGCCATGTCCAGGGGTGAATGCCGGAAACCCAACAGTGCCAAGGAACCGGGGTTTTTGAGGGCCTGGTACCCTCTGTAGTGACACATGTGAAACGGGGTAAGGGGCAGGGCACCCCACAGTGCTGGCGAGGAACCGGGCAAGGGCCGGGCACCCCTTTCACATGACCAGGGTGTGGAGGGCTGGGCACCACGTCAGTGACATGACCTGGGGTGGGAGGCTGGGGCACCCCCTTCAAAGCTGGGCGACCCGGGCATGGCGGTTGGCACCTTCAGGGACAGTGACCCGGGTGGAGGCAAGCCATCTCTTTCAGTGACATGAGACCTGGGTGTGTGGAGGCTTAGACACCCCAGCACTATGACCCGGGGTATGAGGGCCGGGCACTCTTCAGTGACATGAGTCGGAGGTGAGGCTGGCACCCCTTCAGTTACATGAAACGGGGTGTAGGGGCAGGGCACCCATACAGTGTTATGAACTGGGGTGTAAGGGCCGGGCACTCCTTTCAAATGACCTGGGGTGAGGCTGGCACTAGTGACATGACCTGTGAGGGGTTGAAAATTTCAAAGTGGACCTGGGTATGGCACCTTCAGTTGGAGGCGAGACCCAGGGTGTGAGGGCTGCTTACCCTTTCAGTGACATGACCTGGGGTGTAGGGCTGGCACCCTCCAGCACCAGGCGACCCGGGGTGGAAAAGCCGGGCACTCTCCAGCACGCGACCTGCATGAGGGCCCGGGCACCCCTAGTGCTAAGGATCCGGGGTGTGAGGGCTCGAAAACCACTGAAAAAGGACTAGGGGTGGAGGGGCTGGGCAACCCTCAGTGCCATGGCCAGGGGTGTGAGGGCCGGCACCATCAGTGCGCGACCCGGGGTGTGAGGGCCGGGCACCACTTCAGTGACATGACCCAGGGTGTGACAGCCGGGCACCGCCTCACGACATGACCGGGGTGGAGGGGCTGGGCACGCCTTCAGTGACATGGGACCTGTGTGACGGCTGGGCACCCTTTAGTGCCAAGGACCTGGGGAGGCCATGCACCCCTTCAGTGTCATGAATCGGGGTGAGGGCACCAGCCAGTGAAACAGGGTGTCAGGCCGGGCACCCCCACAGTGCTGGCAACCTGTGGGAGGGCTGGGAACCTTCACATGACCTGTGAGGTCAGGCACCCCCTTCCGTGAACAATTGGGGTGTGAGGGCGGGCACCCTTCACACCACATGACCCAGGGTGTTAGGGCTGGCCTCGATTTCAAAAGAATCAGTGGGGAGGCCGGCACCCCATCAGCACCATGAACTGGGTGTGAGGGCCGGGAGCCGTCGCAACCCCATGACCCGGGGGTGTGAGGGCTGGCACCTTAGGTCCCTGGCAGATCCGGGGTGTCATGGCCGTGCACCCTTCAGTGACATGACCCGGGTGTGTGGAGGGAAGGGCACCCCTCCAGCAACATGACCTGGGGTGTGAGGCCAGCACCTTTTCAGTGCTATGACCGGGTTGTGAGGGCCGGGCACCCTTCAGTGACATGACCTGGGTGTGGGAGGGCACCCCTCAGCACCATGACCCGGGGTGGCGCTGGCCTCTTCAGTGCTTACCTGGGGTGTGAGGGCTGGGCACCTTCAGTGACATGACTAAGGTGAGACCGGGCACCTGTCTTGGTCTCCATGATTAGGGGTGTGATGTCCGGGCACCCTTATCTCCATGACCCGGTATATGAGGGCTGGGCACCCCTCCAGCAATTGGCGGCTCGGGGTGTGAGGGCTGGGCACCTCTTTCAGTGACATAGACCCGTGTGTGAGGGCTGGGCACCCTCCGCAGCACCATGGCCTGGGGTGATAGGCCGGGCACCCCTTCAGTGTCATGACCCGGATGTGTCAGGGGTTCGACACCCTCCACACCATGGCCTGGAGGTGAGGGCCGGGCACCTTTCAGTGCTACAGGAATCGGGGGTGTGAGGGGGCTGGGCACCACTTTGGGTACATGACCAGGGGTGTGTGGGAGGCAGGGCAAAGCCAAAAGGCGTCCAGGTGTGAATGCCGGAAACCTCATCAGTGCCAAGAACTGCTTAGGGCCTGGTACCTTCAGTGACACAGCGGGGAACGGGGTGTAAGGGGGCAGGGCACCCCTACAGCAGGAACTGGGTAGTGCCGGGCACCTTTCACATGACCCTGGTAGCTGGGCACCACTGTCAGATGACTGGGTAAGGAGGGCCAGGCACCCCTTCAGTGCCATGACCTGGGTGGAGACGGCTGGCACCCTTCAGGGACATGACCGTGGTGTGTGGCTGTTACCTTTTCTGCGACATGACCCTGGGTGAGGGCCGGACACCCCTCCAGCACCATGACCCGGGGTGAGGGTTGGAAAACTTCTTCAGTACATGAGTTTGAGGAGACCGGCACCTTCAGTTAAGTGATGGAAACGGGGTAAAGCAGGGCACCCACAGTGTTATGGAACCGGGTAAGCAGCCAGCACTTCAAATGATCTGGTGTGAGGGCTGGGCAATTACTAGTGAGTTGATGACCTGTGGAAAGCTGCACCCTTCAGTGCTGGCGACCTGGGTATACTTGCCGGGCACCTTCAGGTACATGACCCAGGGTGGTGGCTGTTACCCTTTCAGTGGCTGGCGACCCGTGAGGCTGCACCTCCCAGCACCATGACCCGGGTATGAGGCCGGGCACCTTCAGTGAGCATGACCCGAAGTGTGAGGCTGGGCACTTTCAGTGACATGACCCGGGGTGTGAAGGCCGGGCACCCCCTCCAGCACCATGAGACCCGGGTATATGAGGGCTGGGCACTTTAGTGCGGCAGATCTGGGTGAGGGTCGGCACCACTTAGGTACATGACCAGGGGTGGTGGCTGGGCAAACCTTAAGTGCCAGGCTAGGGGTGGGAGGGCTGCACCATCAGTGCTGGGCGACCTGGGTGTGAGGGCCGACACCACTTCAGTGATGAAGTGATCAAGGAGGCCAAATCTTAGTGCTGTTGGTGGCCTGGGTGTGAGGCTGCACCCACTTAGTACATGACCAGGGTGTGGAGAGGCCGGGCAAACCTTCTGGCTAGTGGGAGTGGCTGGGCACCTCATCAGTGCCATGACCCGGGGTATGAGGAAGGCACCACTTCAGAGACATGACCCGGGGTGTGAGGGCCGGGCACCACTTCAGTGGAAGGACTGTGGGGTGGGGAGGGGCTGGCACCCCTTTAGGGACATGACCCGGGGTGGAGGGCCTGGCACCCTTCAGCACCATGACCCGGGGTGTGAGGGCCGGCTCCCTTCAGTGCCATGACCCGGGTGTGGGAGGGCCGGGCACCCTCCAGCACCATGGCCTGGGGTGAGGCCGGGCACCCTTTGTGTGGCTGGCGAACGGTGTGGGGGAAGGGCACCTTGGCAGTGTTATGAACTGCGTGAGAGGGCCGGGCACTCTTTCACATGGACCCAGGGTGTGAGGCTGGGCACCCCTCTGCGTCACGAATCGGGGTGTGGCTGGCACCTTTATTGACATGACCCGGGGTGGAGGCAATGGCACCCTTCAGTTATGACCCGGGGTGTGAGGGCTGGGCACCCCTTCAGCAAGTCACGAATCGGGGTGTGAGGGCTGGCACCCCTTCAGCAGACATGACTTGGGGTATGACATGAACGGGTGGGGCCGGGCACCCCTTCAGTGCCATGACCCGGGGTGTGAGGGCCGGGCACCCCTTCAGTGTCACGAATCGGGGTGTAAGGGCCGGGCACCCCTTCAGTGACATGAACCGGGGTGTGAGGGCCTGGCACCAATCCAGCACCGTGGCCCGGGGTGTGAGGGCAGGACACCCCTTCAGTTACATGACCCGGGGTGCGAGGGCCGGTCACCCCTTTAGTGCCATGACCCGGGGTGTGAGGGCTGGGCACCCCTTCAGTGTCACGAATCGGGGTGTGAGGGCCGGGCACCCCTTCAGTGACATGACCCGGGGTGTGAGGGCCGGGCACCCCTTCAGTGTCACGAATCGGGGTGTGAGGGCCGGGCACCCTTTCAGTGCCATGAAACGGGGTGTGAGGGCTGGGCACCCCTACAGTGCTGCGAACCGGGGTGTGAGGCCGGGACTCCTTTCAGTGCCATGAATCGGGGTGTGAGGGCCGGGTACCCCCTCAGCACCATGACCCGGGGTGTGAGGGCCAGGCATCAATCCAGCACCATGGCCCGGGGTGTGAGGGCCGAACACCCCTTCAGTGACATGACCCATGGTGTGAGGGCCGGGCACCCTTTCAGTGATATGACCCGGGGTGTGAAGGCCGGGCACCCCTCCAGCATCATGACCCGGGGTATGAGGGAAGGGCACCCCTTTAGTTCTATGACCCGGGGTGTGAGGGCCGGGCACCACTTTAGGTACATGACCAGGGGTGTGAGGGCCGGGCAAACCTTCAGTGCCATGGCCAGGGGTGTGAGGGCCTGGCACCTCATCAGTGCCATGACCCGGGGTGTGAGGGCCGGGCACCACTTCAGTAACATGACCCAGGGTGTGAGTGCCGGGCACCGCCTTAATGACATGACCCGGGGTGTGAGGGCCGGGCACCTTCAGTGACCCAGGGTGTGACAGCCGGGCACCCCTTTAGTGCCATGACCCGGGGTGTGAGGGCCGTGCACCCCTTCAGTGTCATGAATTGGGGTGTGAGGGCCGGGCACCCTTTCAGTGCCATGAAACAGGGTGTCAGGACCGGGCACCCCTGCAGTGCTGCGAACCGGGGTGTGAGGGCCGGGCACCCCTTCACATGACCTGGGGTGTGAGGGTCGGGCACCCCTTCAGTGAAATTAATCGGGGTGTGAGGGCTGGGCACCCCTTCAGCACCATGACCCAGGGTGTTAGGGCCGGGCTCGATTTCAGTGCCAAGAATCGGGGTATGAGGGCCGGGCACCCCATCAGCACCATGACCCTGGGTGTGAGGGCCGGGAGCCGCTTCAACCCCATGACCCTGGGTGTGAGGGCCGGGCACCCCTTTAGGTCCATGATCCGGGGTGTCATGGCCGTGCACCCCTTCAGTGACACGACCCGGGGTGTGAGGGCCGGGCACCCCTCCAGCAACATGGCCACACCAGGGGTGTGAGGCTGGGCACCCCTCCAGCACCATGACCCGGAGTGTGAGGCCAGGCACCCTTCAGTGCAATGACCAGTGTGAGGGCCAGGCACCCCTTCTGCAGGCAATCTGGTAGGAGGCTGGCACCCCTTCAGCACCATGACCTGTGGAGGCCGGGCACCCTCCAGCACCATGGCCTGAGTTTGAGGGCTGGGCACCTTTCAGTGCTATGAATCGGGGTGTGAGGGCTGGCACCACTTAGTGCACGACCAGGGGTGTGAGGGCCGGGCAAACTCAGTGCTAGGTGTCCAGGGGGAAATGCTGGCACCCTATCAGTGCCATGACACGGGGTGTGAGGGCCGGGCACCGCTATGCTATGAATGGTGTGTGGGGTGCGGGCACCCATACAGTGCTTTGAACCAGGGGTGTGTGAGGGTCGGGCACCTTGCAACATCAGGGTAACAGGGGTTGGCACCCCTCCACACCATGACCCGGAGTGTGAGGGCTGGGCACCCCATAAGTGACATGAACTGGGGTATAGGCCGGGCACCTCAGTGAGACATGGAATGGGGTGCAGGGCACCCCTACAGTGTTATGAACCGGGGTGTGAGGGCTGGCACCCTTCAAATGACCCTGAGTGTGGGAGGGCCTGGCACCCTTCAGTGACACAAACGGGGTAAGGAAGGGCACCCCACAGCATGATGAACTGGGTGGGGCTGGTACTCTGGCCACGACCCGGGGTGTAAGGGCCGGGCACCTTCAGTGACATGACCCCGGTGGAGAGCCGGCACCCCTTAGTTCCATGACCCGGGGTGTGAGGGCCACCCCTTAGTGCTATGACCTGAGGGCTGGCACCACTTTAGGTCCATGACCAGGTGTGAGGGCCGGGCAAACCTCTGTGCCATGGCCAGGGTGAGAGGCCGGGCAACTATCAGTGCCATGCACCTGGGTGTGAGGCCCGGGCACCACTTCAGTGACATGACCCAGGGTGAGTGCCGGGCACCGCCTTAGTGACATGACCCGGGTGTGAGGGCCGGCACCCCTTCAGTGACATGACCTGGGGTAGATGCACAGCCCCAAAAGGCGACTGGGTAGAAAGGGCACCCTTCAGTGTCATGAATCGGGGGTGAGGGCCTGGCACCCTCATGTTAGGAAACAGGGTGTAAAAGCCAGGGCTCACCCCTACAGTGCTGGGTGAACTGGGTGGAGGGCCGGGAACCCCTTCACATGACCTGGGTGAGGGTCGGCACCCCTTCAGTGAATTAAACGGGGGTGAGGCACCCTTCAGCACCATGACCCAGGTGTTAGGGGCCGGCTCCGATTTCAAAGTGCCAAGAATCGGGGTGTGAGGGCCGGGCACCACATCAGCACCATAACCTGTGTGGAGGAGACCGAGCCGCCTTCAAACTCCCATGACCCGGGGTGAGGGCCGGCACCCTTTAGGTCCATGATCCGGGGTGCACAGGCCGCACCCCTTCAGTGTGACAGACCTGGGTGAGCCGGGCACCCCCAGCACGATGACCGGGGTGTGAGGGCCAGACACCCTTCAGTGCCATGACTGGGTGAGGGCCAGGCACCTTCAGTGACATGACCCGGTGTGTGAGGGCTGGCACCTCAGCACCATGACCTGGTGTAAGGGCCGGGCACCTCCAGCACCATGACCCGGGGTATGAGGGCCGGCACCCTTCAGTGACATGACCTGGAGGTGAGGGCCGGGCACCCTTTCAGTAGGAGGCGATCAGGAGGCCGGGCACTCTCCAGCACCATGGCCCGGAGGTGAACCATGGCCCGGAGGTGGAGTGCCGGGCACCCTTTCAGTGCCATGAATCGGGGGTGTGAGGGCTGCACCACTTTAGGTGGCTGCTGGCTCAGTGAAATGGGGCAGCCTGAAAGTGGCGTCCAGGGGTGAAATGCCAGGCATCTCAACAGTACTATGACCTGTGAGGGCTGGGGCACCCCTTATGCTATGAAACGGCGTGTGGGTGCCGGGCACCTTACAGTGCTTGGAACCAGGTGTGAGGGTCGGGCACCCCTTTCATACATCTGGGTGTCAGGGGTTGGGCACCCCTCCAGCACCATATCCTGAAAGTGTGAGGCCTGGCACCCCATAAGTGACATGAACTGCTTTAGGGCCGGGCACCCCTTCAGTGACACATGAAATGGGGTGTGGGTGCAGGGCACCCCACAGTGTTGAAGAACTGGGGTGTGAGGGCCGGGCACTTTCAAATGACCCTGAGTGTGAGGCCACCCTTCAGCAGACATGGGGTTTTAGGGCCGGGCACCCCTTCGAAAAGACATGGTGAACTGGAAGCTCAGGCCGGGCACCTTCAGCAGACATGAAACGGGTAAGGGAAGGGCACCTCAGCAGTTTTTGAACTGGGTGGGCGGGGCCGGGTATCCTTTCACATGACCCGTGTAAGGGGCTGGCACCACTTCTAGTGACATGACCCGTGTGAGAGCTGGCACCCCTTAGTTCCATGACCTGGAGTGGAGGGGCCAGGCACCTTCAGTGCCATGGGACCTGGGGTGTGGGAGGGCTGGCACTCTCAGAGTGACACCCTGGTGAGGGGCTGGCAACCCCCTCCAGCACTATGACCTGGGTGTTGGCCGGGCACCCCCTTCAGTGACACATGACCCGAGTGACGGCTGGCACCCTTTCAGGACATGACCTGGGTGGGGCCGGGCAACCTCCAGCACCTTACGGTCTGGGGTGAGGGCCGGGCACCTTTAGTGCGAGCACCCGGGGTGTGAGGCCGGGCACCACTTAGGTACATGACCAGGGGTGAGGGGCTGGCACCACTTTTAAGAGGCGACCAGGGGTGTGAGGCTGGAAAACCTTATGCTATGGTGGCCAGGGGGTGGAGGGCCAAGCACCTCATCAGTGCCAAGGACCCGGGGTGAGGGTCGGGCAATCTTAGGGCAAGTGAAACCTGTGTGAGGGCTGCCACACCAATTTTAGGCACATGACCAGGGGTGTGAGGCCGGGCAGCCAGTGCCATGGCCAGGGTGTGGTGAGGGCCGGGCACCTATCAGTGCCATGACCTGGGTAAGAAAAGCCGCACGCCCAGTGACAAGGAGACCTGGGGGTGTGAGGGCCGGCACCTTTTAGTGCTAAGTGACTGGGTGAGGGCCAGCACTGCGGCCAGGGGTGGTGCACACTCAGGGGTGTGAGGCCGGGCAGTCTCAGTGCCAGCGGCAGGTGTGAGGGCTTGGCACTCTCATCAGTGCAAGTGACCCGGGGTGGAGGGCTGGGCACCCTTTTTAGTGCTATGACCCGGGTGTAAGGGCCGGGCACCACTTTAGGCACATGACCAGGGGTGTGAGGGCTGGCAAACCTTATGCCACATGGCTAGGGTGTGAGGGCTGAACCCCTGATCAGTAACATGGACCTGGTGAGGCCGGGCACCACTTCAGTGACATGATCCTGGGGTGTGTGAGGCCGGGCACCTTTAGTGCTATGACCCGGGTGTGAGGGCTGCACCCACACTTTAGGCACATGACCAGGGGTGGTGGCCGGGCAAACCTTTCAGTGCCATGGGCTAGGGGTGTGAGGGCCGGGCACCCACCAAGTGCCATGGCCTGTGTGAGGGCCGAGCACCACTTGAAAGTGAATTTTCCCGGTGTGAGTGCCTGCACCACTTCAGTGAGACATGACCTTGGGGTGTGAGGGCCGGGTATCCCTTTAGGGGACATGACCCGGGTGTGAGGCTGGCACCCCTAGGCACCATGACCCAGGTGAGGGCCGGGCCCCCTTCATGCTATAACCCCTGGATGTGAGGGCTGGGCACCCTTCAGTGACATACTAAAGGGTGTGGAGGACTGGGCACCTGTTCAGTGCCATGAATAGGGGTGTGATGTCCGGGCACCCTTCATCTCCATGACCTGCAGGGAGGCTGGGCACCCTCCAGCACCATGGCCCGGGGTGGGAGGGTCGGGTGCCCTTTTCAGTGATATGACCTGGTAGCTGCACCCCTCCAGCACCATGGCCTGGGTGAGGGCTAGGCACTCCCCTTCAGTGTTTGACTGAACTGCTGCTTGTCCAATTAACCAGTCCGCTCACACATATTTATATTTGGTTTTAAGTAACGAATCCCAAACGGTAGTTCCTTTGTTTTATTATGTGCTGTTGTATATATAATTCCTGGAGTGTATATCAATCCAAGTCTCTACTGTCTAGAGTGAATGAGAGTGTAACTGGGCTATGAATGATAAACGTTTGGTCACGCCCTTCGAGGTGAGCTGAGGTGGAGCTACTGAGCTTAGGGGCATCGCAGTGCTGCAGCCACAGAATGCTGAGCCATGGGTTCCTGCCCTCTTGGGAAGCGTTCGGCTCACTTGTCAAATCTCTAGCTGCCCACTCATAGACGTGGAAAGTTATTAGGCAGACCCTGAATATAATATCAGATGTATTGGACCCATTTATATAATAGCCTTGTTGGATGAGACAGGGGTCGGCTGTTACCTGCCGGTCACCTAACAGCCGAAAGTCTGTAGGAGGCCTAAATAACTCACACACACAGAGTACAGCACATCCCAGACACCCCAACTATGTTATAACCAGATATGTAGACACTAAGCTGGGGAGGATATCAGGGGGGGTATTCTCTACTGCCAGGACCCAGACTTTGTGTCAAAATTAAGGTGCTGTTATGGAACAATGTTGAATTTGGATTGATACTGTCCGTAAAGAACACAGAACAGGAAAACATTATTTACGAATTAACAGAATAGAGGGAATCGTAAGACTTGGTAGTAAATTCTCGCGGACAGGTAAAATGGCAAGTTATTATTCAAATCAAAGCAAAATGTGTCTCGCTCTCAAGAAAGTTAACACTTTAATTCCTCTTATATTATCAGTCATCTTGATAGTGAAATTCCATTATAGGAAGTGAATTAAAGCAGACTTGAAGTTGATTTAACGCAAAATGCTGATGAGCAGGGCAAGGTCAGTAATGTACTGCTAAGTGATTTCACAGTAATCAGGAGCCTTGTAATGCCCTCTTTCACAACTACGTTTAACACCATTTTTATATTTTAAAATTGGGTAGTAGATTTGGAAAGAACAAAATACTGCACATTGTGGAAGGTGAGTGCGGAACACAGCCTTAGACCAACTGGCCTATAACTGCATTGCGCTAACGCCAGCGTACATTTGGTTGTATGACTGCCAATTCACATATTCCCAACCCAAAAGTATAGTCAAACAAACATGTAGGCTTAACATACGTGTAGGTGTAGATAAGATCACCTACACCGTGACAGTGTCCAGAATCCTCTGGCTGATGTAATAATGAATATTCTTCTTATCTACTAAGAAAAGTTCTTAGGCCTATCTAGGGGTATACAGTGTCGTTCACAAACCAGGGAAGTGCTCCTAAATGCCATGCGACAAACTCATGTTGCCTCGTATAGGAATGGGATCAGAATTGCACAGCGGAGGGTTGACTCAACAGTGGGTAATGATATTGAACCTCATTGCTGAAAATAGGGAGTTAAATGATACTGCAACTTGGCTATTTTTTTAAAAAAGCCTAAGAAAGCCAGTTCGCACAGGCAATAAGCCATGTCCACCGCCCTATCCCCGGCATCTGCTAACGCCAGTCTATTAGTTCATTTTAGAGGTTACAATTTTATGAACTGAAATTTCAAAGACACAAATATTCTGTGAAGTAAAGGATATTCTACCGTCAGACGCTTTTCTGTAACCTAGTAATAACTTCAAACTTGGTTAGAATTCCAATATGATTGCATTAACCTTGATTCTGTTGTGTAAATTGCGTAAAAGGTTTGAGAAATAAATGTTTATTCTGTTGAGATATAGCCTGAACGACAACGCCTTATGAAATTACGTCGAATTCATCGGTTGTGTTGAGACTGAGGAAAGAATGTCCAATGCTGATTGTAGCGTTGGCCGTCGACGTTTTCCCATCTGACGCGAAAGTACGCAGGGCCGGGCACCCTTCAGTGCATGAAAGGGGTGTGGGGGCAGGGCACCCCTACAGTGACCCGGGGTGTGAGGGCCAGGCACCCCTTCAGCAACATGACCCGGGGTGTGAGGCCGTGCACCCCTTCAGTGACATGACCTGGGGTGTGAGGGCCGGGCACCAATCCAGCACCGTGGCCCGGGGTGTGAGGGAAGGACACCCCTTCAGTGACATGACCCGGGGTGTGAGGGCCGGGCACCCCTCCAGCACCATGGCCTAGGGTGTGAGGGCCGGACACCCCTTCAGTGTCATGACCCGGATGCGTCAGGGCCTGACAACCCTCCAGCACCATGGCCCGGAGTGTGAGGGCCGGGTCACCGTTTCAGTGCCATGAATCGGGGTGTGAGGACCGGGCAAAGCTTCAGTGCCATGGCCAGGGGTGTGAATGCCGGTCACCTCATCAGTGCCATGACCCGGGGTAAAGGGGGCCAGGCACCCCTTTAGTGCTTTGACCCGGGGTGTGAGGGCCGAGCACCACTTTAGGTACATGACCAGGGGTGTGAGGGCCGGGCAAAGCTTCAGTGTCATGGCCAGGGGTGTGAGGGCCGGGCAAAGCTTCAGTGACATGGCCAGGGGCGTGAATGCCGGGCGCCTCATCAGTGTCATGACCCGGATGTGTCAGGGCCTGCCACCCCTCCAGCACCATGGCCCGGAGTGTGAATGCCGGGCACCCCTCCAGCACCATGACCCGGCGTGTGAGGGCCGGGCACCCCTACAGTGCTACGAACCGGGTTGTGAGGGCCGGGCACCCTTTCAGTGCCATGAATCAGGGTGTGAGGGCCGGGCACCCCTTCAGCACCATGGCCCGGGGTGTGAGGGCCGGGCACCCCTTAAGTGACATGACCCGGGGTGTGACGGCCGGGCACCCCTTCAGTGACATGACCCGGGGTGTGAGGGCCGGGCACCCCATCAGCACCACGACCCGGGGTGTGAGGGCCGGGCACCACTTCAGCACCATTACCCGGGGTGTGAGGGCCAGGCACCTTCAGTGCCATGACCGGAGTGTGAGAGCTGGGCACCCTTCCAGCACCAAGGCCTGGGGTGAGGGCCGGGCACCCCTTCAGTGTCATGACCAGGGGTGTCAGGCCTGACACCCTCCAGCACTATGGCACAGGGGTGTGAGGCCGGGCACCCCTGCAGTGCCATGAATCCGGGGTGTGAGGGCCTGGCACCCCTTTGGTGCTATGACCCGGGGTGTGAGGGCCGGGCACCACTTTAAGTACAAGACCAGGGGTGTGAGGCCGGGCAAACCTACGTGCCATGGCCAGGGGTGTGAGGGCCGGGCACCCATCAGCACCATGACCCGGGGTGTGAGGGCAGGCACCCCTTCAGTGCCATGACCCAGGGTGTGAGGGCGGGCTCTCCTTCAGTGCCATGACCCGGGGTGTGAGGGCTGGGCACTCCTTCAGTGACATGACCAGGGTGTGAGACCGGGCACCCGTTCAGTGCCATGAATCCGGGGTGTGATGTCCGGGCACCTCAGCACCATGGCCGGGGTGTGAGGCCGGGCACCCCTCAGTGACATGACCCGGGTGTGAGGCCGGGCACCTCCAGCAACATGGCCTGGGGGTGAGGCCAGGCACCTTAAGTGCCATGAAACAGGGGTGTGAGTGCCGGGCACCCATACATTGCTTTGAACAGGGTGTGAGGGTGGGGCACCTCTTCCTGGACCCAGGGGTGTCAGGGCTGGGCACCCCTCCAGCACCATGACCCGGAGTGTGAGTTCTTGGCACCCCATAAGTGACATGAACCGGGGTTTTAGGGGCCAGGCACCCCTTCAGTGACATTGAAACGGGGGTGTGGGGGCAGTGCATCCCTACAGTGTTATGAACCGGGGTGTGAGGGCCGGGTACCCATGACCCGGGGTGTAGGGCCAGGCACCTTCAGCACCATCACACAGGGGTGTGGCCAGGCACCCCTTCAGTGCCATGACCGGAGTGTGAGAGCTGGGCACCCCTTCAGTGACAAGACCCAGGGTGTGAGCCGGGCACCCTTTCAGTGACATGACCCGGGGTGTGAGGCCGGGCACCCCTTCAGCACCATGACCCGGGGTGTCATGGCCGTGCACCCTTCAGTGACATGTCCGGGTGTGAGGGCCAGGCACCTTGTGACATGACCGGGGTGTAAGGCCGGGCACCCCTCCAGCACCATGACCCGGGAAGTGAAGGCCAGGCACCCCTTCAGTGCCATGAACCGGGGTGTGGGCCAGGCACCCCAGTGCTGCGAACCGGGGTGTGAGCCGGGCACCCCTTCAGTGACATGACCCTGGGTATGAGGCCGGGCACCCCTCCAGCACCATGACCCGGGGTGTGAGGGCCGGGCACCCCTTCAGTGCCATGACCGGGGTGTGAGGGCGGGCACCTTCAGTGTCACGAATCGGGGTGTGAGGCCGGGCATCCCATCAGCACCATGACCCGGGTGTGAGGCCGGGCACCCCTTTAGGTCCATGACCCGGGGTGTCATGGCCGTGCCTGCTTCAGTGACGACCAGGGGTGTGAGGGCCGGGCACCCGTTTAGTGACACGACCCAGGGTGTGAAGGCCGGGCACCCCTCCAGCACCATGACCCGGGGTGTGAAGGCCGGGCACCCGTCCAGCACCATGAACCGGGGGTGTGAGGCTAGGCACCCCTTCAGTGCCATGACCCGGGGTGTGAGGGCGGGCACCCCTTCAGTGACATGACCGGGGTGTGAGGGCCGGGCACCAATCCAGCACCGTGGCAGGGGGTGTGGGAAGGACACCCTTCAGTGACATGACCCGGGGTGTGAGATCCGGGCACCCTCCAGCACCATGGCCTGGGGTGTGAGGCCAGGCACCCCTTCAGTCACGACCCGGATGCGTCAGGGCCTGACAACCCTCGCACCATGGCCAGGTGTGAGGCCGGGCACCCTTCAGTGCCATGAATCGGTGTGAGGCGGCACCTCAGCACCATACCCGGTGTGACAGCACCTTAGTCATGACCCGGGGTGTGAGGTGGGCACCCTCAGCACACCATGACCCGGGGTGTGAAGGCCGGACACCCGTCCAGCACCATGAACCGGGGTGTGGGGCTAGAGCACCCCTTCAGTGCCAAGACCCGGGGATGTGAGGGCCAGGCACCTTTAGTGACATGACCCAGGGGTGTGAGGGACGGGCACCCTTCCAGCACCAAGGCCTGGGGTGTGAGGGCCGGGCACCCCATCAGTGTCATGACCCGGATGCGTCAGGGCCTGACAACCCTCCCGCACCATGGCCCGGAGTGTGAGGGCCGGGCACCTTTTCAGTGCCATGAATCGGGGTGTGAGGGCCGGGCAAAGCTTCAGTGCCATGGCGAGGGGTGTGAATGCCGGGCACCTCATCAGTGCCATGACCCGGGGTATGAGGGCCGGGCACCCCTTTAGTGCTATGACCCGGGGTGTGAGGGCCGGGCACCACTTTAGGTACATGACCAGGGGTGTGAGGGCCGGGCAAAGCTTCAGTGTCATGGCCAGGGGTGTGAGGGCCTTGCAAAGCTTCAGTGACATGGCCAGGGGCGTGAATGCCGGGCGCCTCATCTGTGTCATGACCCGGATGTGTCAGGGCCTGACACCCCTCCAGCACCATGTCCCGGAGTGTGAGAGCTGGGCACCCCTTCAGTGACATGACCCGGGTTGTGAGAGCCGGGCACCTTTTCAGTGACATGACCCGGGGTGTGAGGGCCGGGCACCCCTCCAGCACCATGACCCGGGGTGTGAGGGCCGGGCACCCCTTCAGTGTCATGACCTGGATGTGTCAGGGCCTGACACCCCTCCAGCACCATGGCCCGGAGTGTGAATGCCGGGCACCCCTCCAGCACCATGACCCGGCGTGTGAGGGCCGGGCACCCCTACAGTTCTGCGAACCGGGGTGTGAGGGCCGGGCACCCTTTCAGTGCCATGAATCGGGGTGTGAGGGCCGGGCACCCCTTCAGCACCATGACCCGGGGTGTGAGGGCCGGGCACCAATCCAGTACCATGGCCCGGGGTGTGAGGGCCGGACACTCCTTCAGTGACATGACCCGGGGTGTGACGGCCGGGCACCTTTGTAGTGCCATGAGCCGGGGTGTGAGGCCGGGCACCCCATCAGCACCACGATTCGGGGTGTGAGGGCCAGAGCACCACTTCAGCACCATGACCCGGGGTGTGAGGGCCAGGCACCTTCAGTGCCATGACCCGGAGTGTGAGCTGGGCACCCCTTCAGTGACATGACCCGGGTTGTGAGGACCGGCACCCTTGCAGCACAGGCCTGGGGTGTGAGGCCAGGCACCCCTTCAGTGTCATGACCCGGGTGTGTCAGGGCCTGACACCCCTCCAGCACTATGGCCCGGGGTGTGAGGGCCGGGCACAGTGCCATGAATCAGGGGTGTGAGGGCCGGGCACAACTTTAGGTACATGACCAGGGTGTGAGGGCCGGGCAAAGCTTCAGTGCCATGGCCAGGGGTGTGAGGCGGGCACCTCCAGAGTGCCATGACCAGGGGTGTGAGGCCGGGCACCCATTCAGTGACTTGACCCCGGGTGGCCAGGCCCCCCCTAGCACCATGACCCGTGGATTGTGCCGGGCACCCCTTTAGTGCTATGACCCGGGTGTGAGGTCAGGCACCACTAGGTACATGACCAGGGGTGTGAGAGCCGGGCAAACCTCAGTGCCATGGCCAGGGTGTGAGGCCAGGCACCTCATCAGTGCCATGACCCGGGGTGTGAGGGCCGGGCACCACTTCAGTGGACCCAGGGTGTGAGGCCGGGCACCACTTTAGGTACATGACCAGGGGTGTTTAGGGCCAGGGCAAACCTTCAGTGCCATGGCCAGGGGTGTGAGCCGGGCACCTCATCAGTGCCATGACCGGGGTGTGAGGGCGGGCACCACTTCAGTGACATGACCCGGGTGTGAGGGCCGGGCACCCCTAGTGACATGACCCTGGGTGTGAGGGCCGGGCACCCCTTCAGCACCATGACCCGGGGTGTGGGCAGGGCTCCCCTTCAGTGCCATGACCGGGGTGTGAGGGCTGGGCACCCTTCAGTGACATGACCATGCGTGTGAGGACCAGGCACCTTCAGTGACATGACCCAGGGGTGAGCCGGGCACCCCCATCTCATGACCCGGTTTGTGAGGGCCGGGCACCCTCTCAGCACCATGGCCCGGGGTGTGAGCCAGGCACCCCTTCAGTGACATGACCCGGGTGTGAGGGCCGGGCACCCCTTCAGCGCCATGGCCGGGGTGTGAGCCGGGCACCCCTTCAGTGACATGACCAGGGTGTGAGGCCAGGCACCCTGATGTCATGAACCAGGGGTGTGAGGGCCTGCACCCTTCCCATGACCGGGGTGTGTGGCCGGGCACCCTTCCATTACCTGACCAGGGTGGGGCCGGGCACCCCTTCAGTGCCATGACCCGGGTGTGAGGCCGGGCACCTTCAGTGACATGACCAGGGGTGTGAGGGCCGGGCACCCTCCAGCACCATGACCCAGGGTGTGAGGGCGGGCACCCTTCAGTGTCATGCAGCCAGAGTGTGAGGTCTGACACCCTCCACCTTAGCGGGGTGTGAATGCCGGGAACCCCTCCAGTACCATGACCCGGGGTTTGAGGGCCGGGCACCCTCCAGCACCATGACCGGGTGTGAGGGCCGGCCTTTCAGTGCTGCCAGGGGTGTGAGGGCCGGGCACCTTCAGTGCCGGCCAGGGGTGTGAAGGCCGGGCACCCCATCAGTGCCATGACCGGGAGTATGAGGGCCGGGCACCCCTTCAGTGCTATGACCCGGGGTGTGAGGGCCAGGCACCCGTTACATGACCGGGGTGTGAGGGCCGGGCAAACCTTCAGTGTCATGGCCAGGGGTGTGAGGCCAGGCACCTTCAGTGAGCATGGCCAGGGCGTGAGATGCGGGCGCCTCATCAGTGTCCAACCCGGATGTGAGGGCTGACACCCTCCAGCACCATGACCCGGTGTGAGAGCTGGGCACCCCTTCAGTGACATGACCCGGGGTGTGAGGCCGGGCACCCTTTCAGTGACACGGCCAGGGTGTGAGGGCGGGCACCTCCAGCACCATGACCCGGCGTGTGAGGGCCAGGGCACCCCTACAGTGCTGCGAACCGGGGTGTGAGGGCGGGCACCCTTTCAGTGCCATAGATCGGGGTGTGAGGGCAGGCACCTTCAGCACCATGGCCCGGGGTGTGAGGGCCGGCACCTTCAGTGACATGACCGGGGTGTGGCGGCGGGCACCTTCAGTGACATGACCCGGGGTGTGAGGACAGGCAACCCATCACACACCGACGCCCGGGGTGTGAGGGCCAGCACCACTTCAGCACCATGACCCAGGGTGTGAGGGCAGGCACCCCTTCAGTGCCATGACCCGGAGTGTAGAGCTGGGCACCCAGTGACATGACCGGGTGTGAGGCCGGGCACCCTTCCAGCATCAAGGCCTGGGGTGTGAGGGCCGGGCACCTCTTCAGTGTCATGACCAGGTGTGTCAGGGCCTGACACCCCTCAACACTATGGCCGGGGTGTGAGGGCCAGGCACCCTGCAGTGCCATGAATCGGGGTGTGAGGGCCGGGCACAACTGTAGGTACATGACCAGGGGTGTGAGGCCGGGCAAGCTTCAGTGCCATGGCCAGGGGTGTGAGGGCCGGCACCTGATGAGTGCCGACCAGGGTGTGAGGGCCGGGCACCCTTTCAGTGACTTGACCGGGGTGTGAAGGCGGGCACACCCTCTAGCACCATGACCCGGGGTTGAGGCCGGGCACCCCTTTAGTGCTATGACCCGGGGTGAGGTCCGCCCACTTAGTACATGACCAGGGGTGTGAGAGCCGGCAAACCTTCAGTGCCATGGCCAGGGGTGTGAGGCCGGGCACCTCATCAGTGCCATGACCCGGGGTGTGAGGCCGGGCACCACTTCAGTGACATGACCCGGGGTGTGAGGGCCGGGCACCACTTAGGGTACATGACCAGGGGTGTTTAGGGCCGGGGCAAACCCAGTGCCATGGCCAGGTGTGAGGGGCCGGGGACCACTTCAGTGACATGACCAGGGTGTGAGGGCAGGCACCCCTTTAGTGACATGACCCTGGGGTGAGGGCAGGCACCCCTTCAGCACCATGACCCGGGGTGTGGACGGGCTCCTTCAGTGCAAGACCCGGGTGATGGCACCTTCACTGACATGACCATGCGTGTGAGGACGGGCACCCTTCAGTGACAGGACCCGGGGTGAGGGCAGGCACCCTTCATCTCCATGACCCGGTATGTGAGGCCGGGCACCCCTCCAGCACCATGGCCCGGGGTGTGAGGGCCGGGCACCCTTCAGTGACATGACCGGGTGTGGGGGCGGGAACCCCTCTAGCCCCATGACCTGGGGTGTGGAGGGGCACTTTCAGTGCCATGAAACGGTGTGTGAGGGCCGGGCACCCCTACAGTGCAAACCGGGGTGTGAGGGCGGGCACCCTTTCAGTGCCATGAATCGGGGTGTGAGGCAGGCACCCTTCAGCACCATGACCCGGGGTGTGAGGGCCGGGCACCAATCCAGCACCATGGCCCGGGGTGAGGGCAGGACACCCCTTCAGTGACATGACCCGGGTGTGACGGCCGGGCACCCCTTCAGTGACATGACCCGGGGTGTGGAGGCCGGGCACCCATCAGCACCATGACCGGGTGTGAGGGCCGGGCACCGCCAACACCATGACCCGGGGTGGAGGGCCAGACCTTCAGTGCCATGACCCGGAGTGTGAGAGGGCACCCTCCACACCATGACTTGGGGTGTGAGGGCGGGCACCCCTTAGTGCCATGACCAGGGGTGTGAGGGCCAGGCACCCCTTCAGTGTCATGAATCGGGGTGTGAGGGCCGGCACCCTTTCAGTGCCATGAAACGGGTGTGAGGCCGGGCACCCCCTTCAGTGTCATGACACGGGGTGACAGGGCCTGACACCCTCCAGCTCCATGGCCCGGGGTGTGAGGGCCGGGCACCCTTTCAGTGCCATGAATCGGGGTGTGAGGCCGGGCACCACTTAGGTACTTGACCAGAGGTGTGAGGCCGGGCAAAGCTTCAGTGCAATGGCCAGGTGTGAGGGCCGGGTTCGTCATCAGTGCCATGACCTGGGGTGTGAGGCCAGGCACCACTTCAGTGACATGACCTGATGTGTTAGGGCGGGCACTCCTTTAGGTCCATGACCCGGGGTGTCATGGCCGTGCACCCTTCAGTGATATGACCCGGGGTGTGAGGGCCGGGCACCTTTAGTTCCATGACCCGGGGTGTCATGGCCGTGCACCCCTTCAGTGATATGACCCGGGGTGTGAGGGCCGGGCACCCCTCCAGCACCATGGCCTAGGAGGGCGCGGCACCCCCTTCAGTGTCATGACCAGGGTGTGTCAGGGCCTGACACCCTCCAGCATCATGGCCCGTGGTGTGAGGGCCGGGCACCCTTTCAGTGCCATGACCCGGGGTGTGATGGCCGGGCACCCCTTCAGCTCCATGACCCGGTATGTGTTGAGCGGGCACCCCTCAGCACCATGGCCCGGGGTGGAGGCCCGGGCACCCTCAGCACCATGACACGGGGTGTGAGGCACCCTTCAGTACTATGACCCGGTGTGAGGGCCGTGCACTCCTTCAGTGTCACGAATCGGGGTGTGAGGGCGGGCACCCTTCAGTGCCATGAAATGGGGTGAGGGCAGGCACCCCTTCAGCACCATGACCTGTGGTGTGAGTGCCGGGCACCAATCGAAAGCACCATGGCCCGGATGTGAGGGCCGGACACCCTTTCAGTGACATGACCTGGGGTGTGACGGCGGGCACCGTTCAGTGACATGACCCGGGTGTGAGGGCTAGGCACCCCTTCAGTGCCATGACCCGGGGTGTGAGGATGGGCACCTTCAGTGACATGACCTGGGGTGTGAGGGCGGGCACCTTTTCAGTGACATCACCCGGGGTGTGAGGACCGGGCACCCCTCCAGCACCATGACCGGCATGAGGTTCAGGCACCCTTCAGTGACATGACCCGGGGTGTGAGGGCTGGCACCCTTTCAGTGACATGACCCGTGTGAAGGCCGGGCACCCCTCCAGCACCATGACCCGGGGTATGAGGTCCAGGCACCCCTTTAGTGCTATGACCCGGGGTGTGATTGCCGGGCACCACTTTAGGTACATGACCAGGGGTGTGAGGGCCGGGCAAACCTTCAGTGCCATGAGACCGGGGTGTGAGGGCCGGCCACCACTTCAGTGACATGACCCGGGGTGAGGCCGGGCACCCCTTCAGCACCATGACCCGGGGTGTGAGGGCTGGCCCCTTCAGCATGACCCGGGGTAAGGCCTGCACCCCTTCAGTGACATGACCAAAGCGTGAGGACGGGCACCTGTTCAGTGCCATGAATCGGGGTGTGATGTCCGGGCACCCCTTCATCTCCATGATCCGGTATGTGAGGGCCGGCACCCTCCAGCACCATGGCCGGGGTGTGAGGGCCAGGCACCTTTCAGTGACATTACCCTGGGTGTGAGGGCCGGGCACCCCTCCATCACCATGGCCTAAGGAGGGCACCCTTTTACATGACCTGGGGAATGAGGGCGAGCACCCTTCAGTGCTATGACCTGGGTGTGAGGCCGGGCACATTTTCACTGACATGACCCTGTGAGGGGCAGGCACTCTTCAATGACACATGACCAGGGGTGTGTGGGCCGGGCACCTTTTCAGTGCTTTGACCCGGGTGTGAGGGCCGGTCACCCTTCAGTGCCATGACCCGGGGTGTGAGGGCCGGGCACCCCTTCAGTCCCATGACCCGGGTGTGAGGGCCGGGCACCTCCTTAAGTAAATGACCAGGTGTGAGGCTGAGCACACCTTCAGTGCCATGGCCAGGTGTGACGCCGGGCAACGCTTCAGTGCCATGAACCCGGGTGTGAGGGCCGAGAATCGCTTTAGTGACATGAAACAGGTGTGAAGGCCGTGAACCCCTTCACATGACACGGGTGTGAGGGCCTTGCACCTTTTCAGTGCCATGACCCAGGGTGTGAGAGCCAGGCACCCTTTCAGTGCCATGGGACCGGGGTGATGTCCGGGCACCCTTCTGCTCCATGACCCGGTATGTGAGGGCGCACCCTTCCAGCACCAGCCCAGGGTGGAGGGGACGGCACCCCTCAGCACCATGGCCGGGGTGTGACGGCCGGGCACCGCTTGCCACAGACCCGGGTGTGAGGGCTACACCCCTTCAGTGCCAGAGTCGGGGTGTGAGGCCTGGCACCCTTCAGTGCCATTAATCGTAGGCCGGGCACCACTTTAGTACATGACCCGGGGTGTGAGGGCCGGGCAAACCTTCAGTGCCATGACACGGGTGTGAGGCCGGGGACCTCATCAGTGCCATGACCCGGGATGTCAGGGCTGGCACCCCTTCAGTGACATGACCAGGAGTGTGAGGCCTGGCACTTTAGTGACATGAACCGGGGTGTGAGGGCCGGCACCCTTTCAGCACCATGACCCTGGGTGTGAGGGGCGGGCACCCTTCAGTGCCATGACCCTGGGTGTGAGGGCCGGGCACCCCTTCAGCACCATGACCCGGTGTGTGAGGGCCGGGCACCCCTCCAGCACCATGGCCGGGGGTGTGAGGCCCGGGCACCGCTTCAGTGCCATGACCCGGGGTGTGAGGGCCGGGCACCCCTTTAGTGGCATGACCCGAGGCGTCAGGGCAGGGCCCCCCTTCAGTGCCATGAGCCGGGGTGTGAGGGCCGGGCACCCCTCTATTGCCATGAAACGGGGTGTGAGGGCCGGACACCCCTACAGAGCTATGAACCGGGGTGTGAGGGCCGCGCACCCCTTCACATGACACGGGTGTGAGGGACGGGCACCCTTTCAGTGTCATGAATCGGGATGTGATGGCCGGGGAGCCCTTCAGCTCCATGACCCGTGGTGTGAGGACCGGGAACCGCTTCAACCCCATGACCCGGGTAGTGAGGGCCGGGCACCCCTTTAGGTCCATGACCCGGGGTGTGAGGGCCGTGCACCCCTTCAGTGACATGACCCGGGGTGTGAGTGCCGGGCACTATTTCAGTGCCATGACATTGGGTGTGAAGAGCCGGGCAACCCTACAGTGCTGTGAACCGGGGTGTGAGGGCCGGGCACCCCTTCAGTGCCATGAATCAGGGTGTGAGGGCCGTGCACCCCTTCAGCACCATGACCCGCGGTGTGAGGGCCGGGCTCGATTTCAGTGCCATGAATCGGGGTTTGTGAGGGCCAGGCACCTCCTGTTGCAGGGTGTGAGGGGCCAGGCACCAATCAGCACCATAGCCGAGGTGTGAGGCGGACACCTTCAGTGACATGACCCGGGGTGTGACGGCCGGGCACCCCTTCAGTGACATGACCCGGGGTGTGAGGGCCGGGCACCCCATCAGCACCATGACCCGGGGTGTGAGGGCCGGGCACCGCTTCAACACCATGACCCGGGGTGTAAGGGCCAGGGACCCCTTCAGTGCCATGACCCGGAGCGTGAGAGCTGGGCACCCCTCCAGCACCATGACTTGGGGTGTGAGGGCCGGGCACCCCTTTAGTGCCATGACCCGGGGTGTGAGGGCCGGGCACCCCTTCAGTGTCATGAATCGGGGTGTGAGGGCCGGGCACCCTTTCAGTGCCATGAAACGGGGTGTGAGGGCCGGGCACCCCTTCAGTGTCATGACACGGGTGTAACAGGGCCTGACACCCCTCCAGCTCCATGGCCCGGGGTGTGAGGGCCGGGCACCCTTTCAGTGCCATGAATCGGGGTGTGAGGGCCGGGCACCACTTTAGGTACTTGACCAGGGGTGTGAGGGCCGGGCAAAGCTTCAGTGCAATGGCCAAGGGTGTGAGGGCCATGCACGTCATCAGTGCCATGACCTGGGGTGTGAGGGCCGGGCACCACTTCAGTGACATGACCCGATGTGTTAGGGCCGGGCACTCCTTTAGGTCCATGACCCGGGGTGTCATGGCCGTGCACCCCTTCAGTGACATGACCCGGGGTGTGAGGGCCGGGCACCCTTTTAGTGACATGACCCGGGGTGTGAAGGCTGGGCACCCCTCCAGCACCATGACCTGGGGAGTAAGGGCCAGGCACCCCTTCAGTGCCATGACCCGGGGTGTGAGGGCCGGGCACCCTTTCAGCAATCCATGACCCAGGTGTTAGGGCCGGCTCATTTCAGTGCCAAGAATCGGGTTGAGGGCCGGGCACCCCATCAGCAACTATGACCCGGTGTGTGAGGGCAGGAACCCCTTTAGGTCCATGACCCGGGGTGTCATGGCTGTGCACCCTTCAGTGACATGACCCGGGGTGTGAGGGCCGGGCACCCTTTTACGACCTGGGTTGTAAGGGCCGGGACCCTTCACACCATGACCCGGGGTGTGAGGGCCAGGGACCTTCAGTGCCATGACGTGGATTGTGAAGCTGGGCACCTTCAGTGACGGACCTGGGTGTGAGGACCGGGCACCCTCTCAACTGACATGACCCGGGGTGTAGGGCAGGGCACCCCTCAGCACCATGACCCGGGGTGTGAGGGCGGGCACCTTTTCAGTGCCATGACCTGGGGTATGAGGCGGGCTCGATTTCAGTGCCATGAATCGGGTGTGGCGCGGGCACCTCCAGCACCATGACCCGGGGGTATGAGGGCGGGCACCCCTTCAGTGCTATCACCGGGGAGGAGGGCCGGGCACCCTTTCAGTGACATGACCTGGGGTGTGAGGGCCGGGCACCACTTCAATGACATGACACTGAGTGTGTGGCGGGCACCCTTTCAGTGCCATGACCCGGTGTGTGAGGCTGGTCACTCCTTCAGTGCCATGACCCCGGGGTGAGGGCTGGGCACCCCTCAGCCCCATGACCCAGGTGTGACGGCAGGGCACCGCTTAGTGCCATGACCGGGGTGTGAGGGCCAGGCACCCCTTCAGTGACATGACCCGAGGCGTCAGGCAGGGACCCCTTCAGTGCCATGAGCCGTGTGAGGCGGGCACCTCTAGTGCCATGAACAGGGGTGTGAGGCCGGGCACCCCTACAGAGCTATGAACGTTGTGTGAGGCGGCACCCTTCACATGACCACGAGGTGTGAGGGACGGCACCCTTTAGTATGGTCAGGGGTGTGATAGCCGGGCAGCCCTTCAGCTCCCATGACCCGTGGTGTGAGGACCTGGAACCGCTACCCCGGCCGGGTGAGTGAGGGCCGGGCACCCCTTTAGGTCCATGACCCGGGGTGTGAGCAGCCGTGCACCCCTTCAGTGACATGACCGGGTGTGAGTGCCGGGCACTATTTAGTGCCATGAAATGGGGTGTGAAGGCCGGGCCCCTACAGTGCTGTGAACCGGGTGTGAGGGCGGGCCCCTTCAGTGCCATGAATCGGGGTGTGAGGGCCGGGCACCACTTTAGGTACATGACCAGGGGAGTGAGGCGAGGTAAACCTTCAGTGCCATGGCCACAGGTGTGAGGCACCCCTCCAGCACTATGACCTGGGGAATGAGGGCCGAGCACCCCTTCAGTGCTCATGACCCGGGTGTGAGGGCCGGGCACATTTTCACTGACATGACCCGGGGTGTGAGGGCAGGCACCCCTTCAATGACATGACCCGGGGTGTGGGCGGGGCACACTCTCAGTGCTATGACCCCGGGGTGTGAGGCCAGTCCTCCTTCAGTGCCATGACCCGGGGGTGTGGGGCGGGCACCCCGCCAGTCCCATGACCCGGGGTGGCAGGGCTGGCACTCGTTTGGAGTCTATGACCAGGGTGGTGGGCACTCGTTTAGGTCTATGACAACAGGTGTGAGGGCCGGGCACCTTCAGTGCCGAAGCCAGGTGTGACGGCCGGGCAACCTTCAGTGCCATGAACCCGGGTGTGAGGGCCGAGCATCCCCTTTAGTGACATGATCGGGTGTGATGTCCGGGCACCCTCTGCACCCATGACCCGGTATGTGAGGGCGGGCACCCTTCCCCATATAGCCCAGGGTGTGAGACCCAGGCACCTTCAGCACCATGGCCGGGGTGACGGCGGGCACAGCTTCAGTGCCATGACCCGGGGTGTGAGGCGGGCACCCCTTCAGTGCCATGAGTGGTGGAGGGCCTGCACCTTCCAGTGCCATTAATCGGGGTGTAGGGCCGGGCACCACTTAGGTACATGACCCGGGAGTGCCAGGGCAGCGCCTGATGCCATGGCCACGGGTGGGGCGGGCACTCATCAGTGCCATGACCCGGATGTCAGGGCAGGTACTGAGTTGGGGTGGAGGGTTGGGCACCTCAACACCATGACCCTGGGTGGCCGGGCACCTTCAGCACCCATGACCCGGTGTGTGAGGCGGGCACCCACGTTCAGCGCATGAACCGGGTGAGGCCGGGCACCCCTCCAGCACCATGAAAGCCCGTGTGTGAGGCCGGGCACCCCTTTAGTGACATGACCCAAGGCCAGGGCAGGGCCCCTTGTGACATGAGCGGGTGTGAGGCCGGGCACCTCTATTGCCATGAAACGGGGTGTGAGGGCCGGCACCCCTACGGAGCTATGAACAGGGTGGCAGCCGCGCACCCCTTCACATTACAGGTGGAGTGCCAGGCACTATTTCGGCATGTGAATTGGGTGTGAAGGCCGGGCAACCCTACAGTGCTGTGAACCGGGTGTAAGGGCCGGGCACCCCTTCAGCACCACGACCCGGGGTGTGAGGGCCAGGCACCCCTTCAGTGCAATGACCGGGAGTGTGAGAGCTGGGCACCCCTTCAGTGACATGACCCTGGCTGTGAGGGCCGGGCACCCTTTCAGTGACATGACCCGGGGTGAGGGCTGGGCACCCCTCCAGCACCATGACCCGGAGTGAGGGCCGGGCACCCCAGTGACATGACCCGGGGTGTGACGGCCGGGCACCCCTTCAGTGACATGACCCGGGGTGTGAGGGCCGGGCACCCCATCAGCACCATGACCCGGGGTGTGAGGGCCGGGCACCGCTTCAACACCATGACCCGGGGTGTAAGGGCCAGGGACCCCTTCAGTGCCATGACCCGGTGTGTGAGAGCTTGGCACCCCTCCAGCACCATGACTTGGGTTGTGAGGGCCGGGCACCCCTTTAGTGCCATGACCCGGGGTGTGAGGGCCGGGCACCCCTTCAGTGTCATGAATCGGGGTGTGAGGGCCGGGCACCCTTTCAGTGCCATGAAACGGGGTGTGAGGGCCGGGCACCCCTTCAGTGTCATGACACGGGTGTGTCAGGGCCTGACACCCCTCCAGTTCCATGGCCCGGGGTGTGAGGGCCGGGCACCCTTTCAGTGCCATGAATCGGGGTGTGAGGGCCGGGCACCACTTTAGGTACTTGACCAGGGGTGTGAGGGCCGGGCAAAGCTTCAGTGCAATGGCCAAGGGTGTGAGGGCCATGCACGTCATCAGTGCCATGACCTGGGGTGTGAGGGCCGGGCACCACTTCAGTGACATGACCAGATGTGTTAGGGCCGGGCACTCCTTTAGGTCCATGACCCGGGGTGTCATGGCCGTGCACCCCCTTCAGTGACATGACCCGGGGTGTGAGGGCTGGGCACCCCCTTTAGTGACATGTCCCGGGTGTGAAGGCTGGGCACCCCTCCAGCACCATGACCTGGGGAGTAAGGGCCAGGCACCCCTTCAGTGCCATGACCCGGGGTGTGAGGGCCGGGCACCCTTTCAGTGCCATGAAACGGGGTGTGAGGGCCGGGCACCCCTACAGTGCTGCGAACCGGGGTGTGAGGGCCGGTCACCCCTTCACATGACCTGGGGTGTGAGGGCCGGGCACCCATTCAGTGCCATGAAACGGGGTGTGAGGGGCGGGGACCCCTTTACATGACCTGGGGTGTGAGGGTCGGGCACCCCTTCAGTGAAATGATTCCGGGTGTGAGGGCTGGGCACACCTTCAGCACCATGACCCAGGGTGTTAGGGCCGGGCTCGATTTCAGTGCCAAGAATCGGGGTGTGAGGCCCGGGCACCCCATCAGCACCATGACCCCGGGTGTGAGGGCCGGGAACCCCTTTAGGTCCATGACCCCGGGTGTCATGGCCGTGCACCCCTTCAGTGACATGACCCGGGGTGTGAGGGCCGGGCACCCTTTTACATGACCTGGGTTGTAAGGGCCGGGGACCTTCAGCACCATGACCCGGGGTGTGAGGGCCAGAGCACCCCCTTCAGTGCCATGACGTGGATTGTGGCTGGGCACCTTCAGTGACGTGACCCAGGGTGTGAGGGCCAGGCACCCCTTCAGTGACATGACCCGGGCTGTGAGGCTGGAGCACCCCTTCAGTGTCACAGATCGGGGAGTGAGGGCCGGAGCACCTTTCAGTGCCATGAAACGGGGTGTGATGGCCGGGCGCAATCCAGCACCATGGCCCGGGGTGTGAGGGCCGGACACCCCTTCAGCACCATGACGGGCTGTGAGGGCCAGGCACCCCTTCAGTGCCATGACCCGGAGGTGTGAGGGCCCAGCACCCCTCCAGTGCCATGACCCAGAGTGTGAGAACTAGGCACCCCTTCAGTGACAATACCCGGGGTGTGAGGGCCGGGCACCCTTTCAGTGACATGACCCGGGTTGTGAGTGCCGGGCCCCCCTCCAGCACCATGACCCGGGGTGTGAGGGCCGGGCACCCTTTCAGTACTATGACCCGGGGTGTGAGGGCCGGGCACTCCTTCAGTGTCACGAATCGGGGTGTGAGGGCCGGGCACCCTTTCAGTGCCATGAAATGGGGTGTGAGGGCCGGGCACCCCGACAGTGCTGCAAACCGGGGTGTGAGGGCCGGGCACCCTTTCAATGCCATGAATCGGGGTGTGAGGGCCGGGCACCCCTTCAGCACCATTACCCGTGGTATGAGTGCCGGGCACCAATCGAGCACCATGGCCCGGGATGTGAGGGCCGGACACCCTTTCAGTGACATGACCTGGGGTGTGACGGCCGGGCACCCCTTCAGTGACATGACCCGGGGTGTGAGGGCCAGGCACCCCCTTGTTACCATGACCCGGGGTATGAGGGTCGGGCACCCCTTCAGTGACATGACCCGGGGTGTGAGGACCGGCCTCCCTTTCAGTGACATGACCCGGGGTGTGAAGGCCGGTCACTATTTCAGTGCCATGAAATGGGGTGTGAGCCGAACCCTACAGTGCTGTGAACGGGGTGTGAGGGCGGGCACCCCTTAAGTGCCATGAATCGGGGTGTGAGGCCGGGCACCCCAGCACCTGACCCGGGGTGTGTGGGCCGGGCTCGATTTCAGTGCCATGAATCGGGGTGTGAGGGCCGGGCACCACTTTAGGTACATGACCCGGGAGTGAGGCCAGGGCAAACCTTCAGTGCCATGGCCACGGGTGTGAGGCACCCTCCAGCACCATGACCTGGGGAATGAGGGCCGAGCACCCTTCAGTGCTATGACCGGGGTGTGAGGGCCCATTTCACTGACATGACCCGGGGTGTGAGGGCAGGCACCTTCAATGACATGACCCGGGGTGTGTGGGCGGGGCACCTTTCAGTGCTATGACCCGGGGTGTGAGGCCAGTCCTCCTTCAGTGCCATTACCGGGTGTGAGGCGGGCACCCCTTCAGTACCATGACCCGGGGTGTGAGGGCCGGGCCTCGTTTAGAGTCTATGACCAGGGGTGTGAGGCCGGGCACTCGTTTAGGTCTATGACAACGGGTGTGAGGGCCGGGCACACCTTCAGTGCCATGGCCAGGGTGTGACGGCCGGCACCCACTGCCATGACCCGGTGTGATGACACCCCTTCAGTGACATGAAACAGGTGTGAGGGCGGCACCTACAGAGCTATGAACGGGTGTAGGGCCGTGAACCCCTTCACATGACCGGTGTGAGGGCCTGGCACCTTTTCAGTGCCATGACCCAGGGTGGGCGGGCACCTTTCAGTGCATTGAATCGGGGTGTGATGTCCGGGCACCTTCTGCTCAATGACCCGGTATGTGAGGCCGGGCACCCTTCAGCACCATTGCCCAGGGTGTGAGGACCGGGCACCTTCAGCACCATGGCCCGGGGTGTGACGGCCGGGCACCGCTTCAGTGCCATGACCCGGGGTGTGGGGCCGGGCACCCCTTCAGTGCCATGAGTCAGGGGTGTGAAGGCCTGGCACCCTTTCAGTGCCATAAATCGGGGTGTAGGGCCGGGCACCACTTTAGGTACATGACCCGGGGTGTGAGGCCGGGCAAACCTTCAGTGCCATGGCCACGGGTGTGGGCCGGGCACCTCATCAGTGCCATGACCCGGAGTGTGAGGGCCTGGCACCCCTTTAGTGACATGAACCGGGGTGTGAGGGCGGGCTCCCTTTCAGCACCATGACCCTGGGTGTGGGCGGGCACCCCTTCAGCACCATGACCCTGTGTGTGAGGGACGGGCACCCCTTCAGTTCCATGAACCGGGGTGTGAGCCGGGCACCCCTCCAGCACCATAGCCCGGTGGGCCCGCACCCTAGTGCCATGACCCAGGGTGTGAGGGCCTGGCACCCTTCAGTGACATGACCCGAGGCGTCAGGGCAGGCCCCCCTTCAGTGCCATGAGCCGGGGTGTGAGGGCCGGGCACCTAGTGCCATGAACAGGGTGTGAGGGCCGGGCACCCCTACAGAGCTATGAACCGGGGTGTGAGGGCCGCACCCCTTCACATGACACGGGTGTGAGGGCCGGGCACCCTTTAGTGTCATGAATTCGGGATGTGATGGCCGGGCAGCCTTCAGCTCCATGACCCGTGGTGTGAGACCGGGAACCGCTTCAACCCATGACCCGGGTAGTGAGGGGGCTTTAGGTCCATTACCCGGGGTGTGAGGGCCGTGCACCTTCAGTGACATGACCCGGGGTGTGAGTGCGGGCACTATTTCTGTGCCAGGGGTGGGTGTGGCGGGCAGCCCTACAGTGCTGTGAACCGGGGTGTGAGGGCGGGCACCCCTTCAGTGCCATGAATCAGGGTGTGAGGGCCGTGCACCCCTTCAGCACCATGACCCGGGTGTGAGGCCTAGCACCCATTAAATGCTATGACCCGGGCGTGAGGGCGAACACATTTTCACTGACATGACCCTGGGTGTGAGGGCCGGGCACCCCGTCAATGACATGACCTGGGGTGTGGGCCGGGCACCCTTTCAGTGCTATGACCCGAGGTTTGGGCCAGTCTCCTTCAGTGCCATGACGGGGTGTGGCCGGGCACCCCTTCAGTCCCATGACCCGGGGTGTGAGGCAAGGCACCCCTTCAATGACATGACCCAGGGGTGTGAGCCCGGTCACTCCTCCAGTGCCATACCCGAGGTGTGAGAGCCGGGCACCCCTTCAGCCCCATGACCTGAGGTGTGGTCGGCCACCCGTTTAGGTCTATAACCAGGTCTGTGAGGGCCGGGCACATACCTTCAGTGCCATGGCCAGGGGTGTGACGGCCGGGCACTGCTTCAGTGCCATGACCCGGGGTGTGAGGGCCGGGCACCCCTTCAGTGACATGACCCGGGGCGTCAGTGCCGGGCACCCCTTGGTGCCATGAAACGGTGTTATGAGCGGGCACCCCATCAGAGCTATGAACCGGGGTGTGAGGGCGGGCCCCTTTCACATGACCGCAGCGTGTGAGGGCGGGCACCCCTTTCAGTGCCATGATCCAGGGTGTGAGGCCGGGCACCCATTCAGTGCCATGATCGGGGTGTGATGGCGGGCACCCCTTCCGCTCCTGAGAGGAGGTATGTGAGGGCCGGGCACCCCTCCAGCACCATTGCCGGGTGTGAGCCGGGCACCCTCAGCACCATGGCCGGGGTCTAAGGGCGGGCATCCTTCAGTGTCAAGAACCGGGGTGTGAGGCCGGGCACCCTTCAGTGCCGCAGGCAGGGGTGAGGGCCGGGCACCCCTTCAGTGACATGACCCGGGCGTCAGGGCAGGGCCCCTTCAGTGCCATGTGAGCGGTGTGAGGGCGGGCACCCCTCTAGTGCCATGAAACAGGGTGTGAGGCCGGGCACCCCTGGAAGCTATGAACCGGGGTGTGAGGGCCCGCGCATACATGACACGGTGTGAGGACGGGCACCCTTTCAGTGCCATGAATCAGGGTGTGATGGCCAGGCAGCCTTCAGCTCCATGACCCGTGGTGTGAGGACCGAGCACGCCTTCCCAGTCCCATGACCCGGGGTGTGAGCCGTGCACCCCTTCAGTGACATGACCCGGGTGTGAGGCCCGGGCACCCCTTCAGCACCATGACCCGGAGTGTGAGTGCCAGGCACGATTTCAGTACGCCAGATCAGGGGTGTGAGGGCCAGGCACCCCTCCAGTACAATGACCTGGGGAATGAGGCCAGCACCCTTCAGTGCCATGACCCAGGTGTGAGGGCCGGGCACAATTTCACTGACATGACCCGGGGTGTGAGGGCCGGGCATCCCTTCAGCCGACCGGGGTGTGAGGCCAGGCACCCTTTCAGTGCTATGACCCGGGGTGTGAGGCGGTGATCGCTTCAAATGCTCCATGACCCGGGGTGTGAGGGCCGGGCACCCCTTCAATCCCATGACCCGGGAGTGGGGCAGGCACCCCTGTGCAGTCCATGACCGGGGGTGTGAGGGCCGGGCACTTTTCAGTCATGACCCGGTGTGAGGCAGGCCTTCAGTGCCATGAACCGGGGTGTGAAGGCCGGGCACCTTCAGTTCCATGACCCGGGGTGTGAGGAAGGCACCCCTTCACATGACACAGGGGTGTGAGGCCAGGCACCTTTTCAGTGCCATACCGAGGTGTGAGGCCGAAGCCAACTTCAGCCCCATGAATGGGGTGTGAGGCGGCCACCTCCTTCCATAACCAGGGGTGTGAGGCCGGGCACTTCAGTGCCATAGCCGGGGTGTGACGGCAGGGCCCCCTCAGTGCCATAACCCGGGGTGTGAAGGGCAGGCACCCCTTCAGTGACCTGACCCGGGTGTGAGGCAGGCACCCCCTTCAGTGCCGCGCCAGGCCCGGTGTGAGGCCAGGCACCCTTTCGTGCCATGAAAGTGGTGTGAGGGCAGAGCCCTAGAGCTATGAACCGGGGTGTGAGGGCCGCACCCTTTCACATGACACACGGGTGTGAGGCCGACACTTTTCAGTGCCATGAATCGGGGTGTGATGGCCAGGCACCCTTCACTCCATGACCCGGGGTGAGGGCCGGGCACCCCTAGCACCTGACCCGGGTAGTGAGGCCGGGCACCCTTTCAGTGCCATCACCCGGGGTGTGAAGGCAGGCCTCCTTCAGTGACATGAACCGGGGTGTGAGGCCGGGCACCATTTCAGTGCCATGAAGGGGTGTGAGCCAGAGCAACTCTCAGTGCTGTGAACCGGGGTGTGAGGGCAGGGCACCCCTTCCATGACCCGGGGTGGGTGAGCACCCCTTCAGTGCCATGAAACAGGGTGTGGGCCAGGCACTAACACCATGACCCAGGGTGTGAGGGCCGTGCACACTTCAGTGCCATGACCAGGGTGTGACGTCCGGGCACCCTTCTGCTCATGACCGGGATGTGAGGGCCAGGCACCCCTCAGCACCATAGCCCAGGTGTGAGGACAGGGCACCCCTTCAGCGCCATGGCGGGGTGTGACGGCCAGGCACCCTTCCAGTGCCATGACCAGGGTGTGAGGGCCCAGAACCCCTTCAGTGCCATGCCGGGGTGTGAGGGCGGGCACCCTTTCAGTGCCATGAATCCTGGGTGTGAGGCCAGGCACCTTCAGCCATGACCCGAGGTGTGGCCAGCAGTTAGGCTATAAGGTGTGAAGGCCGGGCACCCCTTCAGCCGCATGACCTGAGGTGTGAGGTCGGCCACCCACGTTTAGGTCTATAACCAGGTCTGTGAGGCGGGCATACCTTCAGTGCCATGGCCAGGGTGTGACGGCGGGCACTGCTTCAAAGTGCCATGACCCGGGGTGAAGGGCGGGGCACCGCAGTGACGGCTGGGGCGTCAGTGCCAGGCACCCCTTCGTTGCAGCGGCAGGTGTGTGAAGGCGGGCTTTGGCAGGCTAAAGACAGGGTGTGAGAAGGCGGACGCCCTTCACATGACACCGCGGCGTGTGAGGGCCGGGCTGCACTGGTGCCGCAGTCCAGGGAATTAGCGGTCGTTTCCATTCCGGTGCCATGATTCGGGGTGTGATGGCGGGCACCTTCGCTCTCCATGACGGGGGTATGTGAGGGCCGGGCACCTCCGCACCATTGCCCGGGGTGTGAGGCCAGGCACCCTGTACCATGGCCCGGGGTGTCAGGGACGGGCATCCTTAGTGTCCAGAACACAGGGTGTGAGGCCGTTTTGCCAGTGCCATGAGCAGGGGTGTGA
>NW_024713354.1:0-17677 GCF_018991925.1 Homarus americanus | reverse complement strand
GAGTCGGACAGCTGTCTGGATTTCCTGACTTGTAATGGTGGAGCGTTTGTTGTAGTGCGCCAGGCGGGAAGCCTCGGCAGCGATGCGCTCGAAGATGTCGTTCACGAAAGAGTTCATGATGGACATAGCTTTGGAGGAGACTCCTGTGTCGGGGTGCACTTGCTTCAGTACCTTGTAGATGTAGATGCTGTAGCTTTCCTTCCTCCTGCGCTTCTTCTTCTTGTCACCCTTGGCAATGGCCTTCTGGGCCTTTCCAGCCTTGTTGGCAGCCTTTCCGGAAGTTTTGGGAGGCATGGCGGCACAGTTACTCGTGGCGCGGAGCGAGAGAATTGAAAACTGGCCCGACTAACTTTTCCTTATATACCGAGCGGGCCGCTCAGGATCAGACTGGCTGCAGCTACGGCTCTCTTACATTGGTTGGGTCCGCGAGACGGCCACCTGGCCTGATCCTGAGCTTGGTATAAAAGACCAAGGTGGCGGGCGGAAATTTAACCCCTATCACGAAAAGCAGCAGCAGCAACATGTCAGGACGCGGCAAGGGAGGCAAAGTGAAGGGCAAGTCAAAGTCCCGTTCTAGCAGGGCCGGACTCCAGTTCCCCGTGGGTAGGATCCACCGTCTCTTGCGTAAAGGCAACTATGCTGAGCGTGTTGGTGCAGGTGCCCCTGTGTACCTTGCAGCCGTCATGGAGTACCTGGCAGCAGAAGTGCTCGAGCTGGCCGGTAACGCCGCCCGCGACAACAAGAAGACCCGCATTATCCCCCGTCATCTTCAGCTTGCCATTCGCAATGACGAGGAGCTGAACAAGCTCCTGTCTGGAGTCACCATTGCCCAAGGGGGTGTCCTTCCTAACATCCAAGCTGTGCTCCTCCCCAAGAAGACAGAGAAGAAATAAGAACCCAAGGTTCGTTCACACAAGACAACCTAACCAAACAGGCTCCTTTCGGAGCCACAGGATATCACTTAAAGAGAGAAATATACGACATCAACGTTTTGCAGGATAACACTCTATTTTACGTGTAATTAGCATAGTATTGTGGAAATTGAGTGAAATTGTTTTTGAATGTTGTAGATGTGAAGGGGTACTGCGGGGGCCTGGGGTGGGGGACTTAAACGGGACTTAGAAGGGCGCAAGAAGCAGCAGCAGCAGCAGCAGCAGCAGCCAGGGAGGCGACCTTATTTTCAGTCAGGTTCATACACAAATAAATACATCAGATTCATTGACAGTACAGTACACATTTACCAGTGTGGGCTAGCCAATTTGGGATAAAGAGCAAGAATGTAATGTCCTCAATGAAGTAATGACATAGTTCAAGATACAATAAGTGAGGTGGCCTGAAGTCTTTGACAGTGTCACATTCAATAATATAGTAGTGCTTTAAAGGTGTATCACCAAGTTTACATGCTGAGTGTTCCGGTATGGGTACAGCGTTACTAACTAGCCAGATGTGTCTGTATCCTAACCTAATTCTGGCCACGACTACATCACACAGGCAGGCAGGAGCAAGTTGTTTGGACACTCTTCCTAGCCCCCTTGGTCTCTGTTCACCTACCTACTGTAGCAGTAAGTAGGTACCTGTTGTAAATCGAAAGGTTGCCAATTCGTATTCAGGGAAAGTTGTTGGAGCTTCTAAACTTGAACTGACACAATCCGAGGAGTGGTGACCCGAGGATCACAGACACTATCTCTCCCACTACAAATCCCTTCCTAACCTCCTGCTCCTTCCTATGTCCTCCCAAAATTGAACCATGCTATCGCAAAGGTAATAATACAGGTAGAGACAACAACATATTTTCCTATTGTCTTATTATATATTAATAACAGAAACGCTGCCGCCATCCCGGAGGCTTTACATTGTCTCACTGTTCATTCCCTCCACAATTCTTCCTCTTTCTTCTTCTTCTTCTTCTTCTTCTTCTTCTTCTTCTTCTTCTTCTTCTTCTTCTTCTTCTTCTTCTTCTTCTTCTTCTTCTTCTTCTTCTTCTTCTTCTTCTTCTTCTTCTTCTTCTTCTTCTTCTTCTTCTTCTTCTTCTTCTTCTTCTTCTTCTTCTTCTTCTTCTTCTTCTTCTTCTTCTTCTTCTTCTTCTTCTTCTTCTTCTTCTTCCATCAATACTTTATTAACGGTGTATGTAAGTTTCACCATTTTTTGCACTACAGCGGTAGAGCAAAGTATATTTTGTTAGCAATAAACCAAAAGCATATTTTATGGCCTAATCATCACTACATAGAACACCACCCATAAAGCATGATACTAGTAGACCACAAAAACTGCTATAAACCCCCAAAGCATATTTTATTGCCTAATCATCACTACATAGAACACCACTCATAAAGCATGATACTATTAGACCACAAACTGCTATAAACCCCAATAATATACTATACTAGTGACTCTAATTGTGTTACCCAATATTATACGAAATAATACTATAAAACATAATAATAAACACACCAATAGTGTATATTAGTTGAATGCACAATCTGATGAGAAGTCAAAAAAAAAAAAACAACATAACAATAACCTAGAAAGAGTGTAGAGTATTTTTGTGCAAACTATTATACTAGTAGATGGTCTAAGATAACTGTATGTGAAGGAAAAGGTGTGCTCTCCACTCAAACTTTCTTTTTATGAAATCTCCTACTCCCCAGCTGAGCGGTACGCCCAATGGGAAACAAAACGTGGCACATAACACGCCGCCCGCCAGCTCTGGCTCGGTGAATAGGAATCAGTAATCGGGCGGAGTATAAACAACACCGCCGCCAATGTGCTCCTCCCATCTCTGAGGAAATCTGGCGGGCAACTTAGTATTATATTAACATGTAATAATAATAACAATAATAATAATAATAATAATACTACTACTACTAATAATAATAATAATAATAATAATAATATTAATAATAATAATATTAATAATAATAACATGCAATTTCATTTTATAACACATACTAACAAAATAGTGTATAGCCTACTATACTTAACTATAATAGGTTAGGTTGCGTAGGAGGATCTAAAAAGTACAGTAGTATACACACACACACACACACACACACACACACACACACACACACACATACATATAGACAACAAACTAAATTAGAAACCACACGTCAGTGAAGTTATCAAATCCTCCAGTTTCCGTCTCCACCTCCTACGCCGACTCAAGTCCCTCGGTGGTCCTGCACACGAGCTCCTCAGTGTTTACACAACATTCATACTTCCCAAGCTCACCTATGCCTCCTCCACCTGGTCTTCCTCCCTAAATGCCACACAACGTAAACACCTCGAAAAAGTGCAAAAGAGGCCATGCAAGATTATTCTCTCCCCTTCCTACTCCACATATCAAGAAGCGCTCAACACACTGACCCTTTCGACTCTCACTGACCATCACCACGACCTCATCTGCAAATTTGGTAAGAAGCTTCTACACCATCCCCGACACCGGCTCCTACTACCACCTGAGATCCCTTGTCCGAGAATTGCTGTTCGACACCACAACCGCATTCAGCCCATACGTGCACGAACTGATCGCTATAAGAACAGCCCAGTCCCAACCATTGTAAAAATTATCGATAACTTGTAATAAATCAGTGTACTCACTCCCAGTAAACACTACTCCTTGCACTGTCACTATGTTGAAATGAACTGTAGTTTGAGCTTTTCCCCAGCTAGTTATTATATGTCTTATTTGTGTCACTCATGTTACTTGTATATTATTTGTAATTCGTAACCCATTCCCCAAATATGTAACTGTATATTTTCAGTCTTCTGTCTGCCAAGCTCTTTCAATAAACCGTTAATTATTATTATTATTATTATTATTTATATGTTGGCCCATACCAACTCACTCCCCTGAACCCTCCTCCCCAGCGGACTATCAACAAGTTCTTGCAATAAGGTACTATTTCATTTGGCCAAGGAATGGAACCAGTGATGAATAGTGGTGAACAGTGCTTAACTCAGTGAAAAACAACTCGGCAGTTGAGTCTTACCCAAGCTAGCTAACCACCTTCACACAGTGAGGTCCCAGGTACCCAGTTATACTTCCCCTGAGACTCCACGATAGAGAGGCCTGGGACCACACCTCACCCACTTGAATGAGTGAGTCATGTCGACCACGTGGTGTCCCCAAGATGCTACGACAACACGCAGTGAATGTTTTGCTACAGCATCATCATGTGAATTTCCTCATAACACCATCTGTGAGGTAACTGCTACATCATCAGGCCCCTCATAACGCCATCTGTGAGGGAGTTACTACACTACGTGTCTGGTGTTCAACATCTCACCTTACATGATCTACGCGTGCAAACATTAATCTGTATGTTCACTGTGTGCTCCTTCACCTTTCTCTAATGAGGGCTTTTGTTAAACCACCAATTTATGATGTACTAAGTCATTTGTGTCCAATGTATACTTTCGAAAAGCCCTTGTTTGGGGAAGGTAGGAGAGAGTAGTCGTCATTATTGTCCAAGCTACATTATTTATTTCTATATATAAGTAATGCAGGCTGGTTTTTAAATACCTCAATCCCCTAACGGTGCCGTTTGTATATTAAGAAATACCGAAGCCATACAGTACAACACCAGCGAATATGAAGTATCACTGTAACCGGCAACTGTTACTCACTCATACCTACATACATATAGAGAGTCTTTACAGAATGATAGCAGACACGAGGAAGACGAACAACAAGAGGAGAAGAGTTAGAAGAAAATCAACTTCAAGCTAAGAAGAAGAATACCAAGACATTTCCTCCAAACAAGAAAACAACACACACAATCAAGCCGACCAAACACTGAGAAACCATGGCGGAACCCAACATGCACCGGACGCTTGACCTGACTCTATCCTGCCGCATCCAGGCTAGTTGCTGCTTAAAGTCCCTCACGCAAGCGCTGTTTAGCCACTGCACCTATTCTATCCTCCTAAAATTCACTTCAATCCCCCCCTGCCACTAGCATGTTATGTATGTATGTATGTATGTATGTATGTATGTATGTATGTATGTATGAATGAATGATAACTGCAACTTTGTGTATTAAAACTCATTACTCTTACCGAAGTAATATAGTGCGTGGTTATGTTATGTCATGTTAGGATAGATTATAAACTACATTGGGTTACATGTCGTGAGGTTCGGTGACGCTACAGGAAGTTAGGTGAGGTACCTGGAGGTTAGGTGAATGTTGACTGACTGACTGACTGACAATTACTAGGAAGTGGTTCCAACACGTTCACGCACAACCTATACTCATACCACAAGTCCAGAATTAGAGAGGATCATGTTATTGGATATATTTTCAACGATTTACTCAGTGTCTAACCAACTCTTTAGCGATTTAAATGTGGACCTAAAATTAGGTCCGTATATTTGTTTGTCGGGGTGGTGGTGGTGGTGTGCGCCCGTCCATCAGGTTGATTAACCACCAAAACCATAAAGGGTGCGGCCCTGCCGTTTCAGGGCATACACCACATCCATGGCGGTGACGGTCTTCCTTTTTGCGTGCTCGGTGTAGGTGACGGCGTCACGGATGACGTTCTCCAGAAACACCTTGAGGACGCCGCGGGTCTCCTCGTAGATGAGGCCGGATATACGCTTAACACCTCCACGCCGAGCTAGACGACGAATGGCGGGCTTGGTGATACCCTGGATGTTGTCACGAAGCACCTTACGATGACGCTTGGCGCCACCCTTTCCAAGTCCCTTGCCTCCTTTGCCTCGTCCAGTCATGTTGTTGTGGTTGCTACTACAGGTGGTCCTGGTGTGGCTTCGCCCACGGTTTGGTGGGAGTAGGTGGCGTGCTGTGGACGCAGCGGTAGTATCGTTCATGTTGGCCATCTTCCCGGACCGGACCACCCACGACTGTCATCGTCCACAACAACTCACGAGCGTTCTTGGTTTATCGAGCATTAGCTTGCCCTCCCCACTGGTGGTGTGAGTGACCCACACTCCAGCTGGAGAGCAGTTATAGCGCGATATTCCCGGCGTGGTTTGAGCCCTTTTCCTTCTACTACTATTTTTCCTTTTTCGCTCTGGCCTAGGGACCTGCACCCTCAAAAGTGTATTCGTCCTGCGGTCCCCCCTGTAACTGTTCACCTCCCTCCCAGGAGATTGTGAACACGAAAGGGGGTCGGAGCAAAACCCTCCCCAGCCGAGTCTTTCCAGGAAACCCGTGATCGTGCGGGTCCACCTGGAAAGAGGGTCGCAATCCTTATCCTTCCCAAATAGGCACACTTAGCTCACGTCTATAAGTGAGCAGTCACATACACTAGGAAGTAGGCTTCCCCAATCGGGGCTCCGTGAGAGAAGCTCAGGAACCACTCTACGACCACCAGCTAGTGGGGAGTGCTGTAATTCCTTTGCTGTTTACTCAACCGGAATAGGTAGGATCTAAAACAACAACAACAACAACAACAACAACAACAACAACCCGGTTATGGAGCGCGTACGCCCTCCTAACCGCGATCCCCGCCTGAACCGCCAACCTGACGACCCGAACCACGACAGGCTTCGCACAGAGAAAGCAGACCAGTTACGCGCCTTCAACGAAGCCCTGAAAAGCAGGAACTCTGCCACCACCTCCAACAACTCCACCACCACCACCACCTCCACCACCACCACCACTGCTACCGCTACTGAGGACAATTGGACGAAGGTAGAAAATAAGAAACGCCGACGTGCCCTTTCGGGAAACGATTGCCGTCAAGCAGCCCCCAAGGCACCCATCACCACCACCAGCTCACCTCCAACGACACTGCCAAAATTCCGGATCACGAAAACGGACGCAAACACAACATATGCCGCCGTCACAGAGATGGAAAAGCAAAACCCACTGGCCAAGTTCTCAGTGCGGCCCAACCTAAAGGGGGAGATGATCGTTCACCCCAAAGACAAGAACTCCGCCACCACCCTCGACACTTACCTACAAAACACCACCACCATTACTTCAACCAAGCTAGACCCCGCCCAGAAACTGATGAAGTCGGTAGTCCTCCGGTACCCAAAGGAACTACCTCTCGAACCCCTGGAGAACCACCCGAAGATCCTAAAAGCCGAGAGATGCTCTCCCCTGTCCGACAAGACGGCCACCACGAAACAAGTCCTCATAACGCACTACGGCTCACCCCCCAGCACCATAGACCCCAAAACCTGGGGGATCTACGAAGTGAGGCCCTTCGTCCCAGAGCCCCTGCGATGCTTCAGATGCCAGAAATACGGGCACCATCAGACAAGGTGCACGTACAGGGAAATCTGCGCAGTCTGCGCACAGAAGCACGGCACACAGTCCTGCCTCACCAAGCTGAAAAATGGGGAAAAAATTGCCCCCAAGTGTGCCAACTGCGGGGGCAAACACCACGCCTGGAATCCTGGATGCTCCGAGAGAACAAAGAGGGTCCAGGCAAACCGACCAGCAGCAAGACCGGCCCCCACCGCCTACACACCAGCCCCACCAAGTACCTTCGTGTGGGGAACCCAAAGGCCAAAACAACAAAGACAACCTCCTCAGCCAGTCAACACCCAAAGTGCAGCCCAGTTTCCTGGCCTCACTACAGCCACACCTCAGCCACCCAAGCAGCAGAGAACGACAACCACGAGAAAGACAAAAGAAGCACACACCAAGGCACCAGAAGGAATGATACACATATCAGACCTAGCCAATGTACTGACGACCTTCGCGGAGGGCCTAGCCGGACTACTGGGCCACAAGATCCAACCCACACAGCTCCAAATACTCATGGGGAGCGTCCTCGGGCAAGTCGCCACAGTTCCAGCCACCTCAGTGGAGGAAGCCACGCCGGTCCGCACACGAGTAACAGCCGAGGTACACTCCACACCGAAGAAGGCCACCAGAGAACCCAAGACACCGACAGCTCCCAAGATACCGACAGCTCCCAGAAAGAAACTGGACGTTTCAACTCCCCTGAACCGAACCACGGCCCAGAAGGCAAAAACCACAGAACACGAAGACATGGACCTGATTCAGTTGGAATCGAACTTGGACATCTCCATCGAGGACCACCAGAAGCCCCCGATGAAACAGTGGTGGAAAACGTCAGCACCCTGAACATCCTAACATGGAATGCTCAGGGCATCAAAAACAAGAAACACCTCCTACAAGAAGCAGCAGCCAAGGACAAGCTTGACATCATACTCCTACAAGAAACACTTCTACAAGAACACCACTGTTTCAAATTCAGCGGTTACAAGACATACAGGAGGCATTTCACGCAGGCGTCAACAAGAGGATGTATGATCTTGGTCAAGTCAAGCATACCCTCCGCCGATGTCACGCAGCAATTTCCATATGGGGAAAACATCGAGACACAGGCCGTCAAAGTAACCCTCCTAGAACGGGAATTAACTGTTCACAACATCTACAAGAACCCAAGGGGCTCACTGGAGGTTACTCAATTATTTGCTTCGGCCGCCGACCACGCCACACTCATAGGAGGGGATTTCAACGCACATCATCCCTTCCTAAGCTCGGCAAGCCCCACAAATGAAGACGGCCTACACCTATACACCACCTTTCAAGATACACCTGAGATCTGCCTCCTGAACACCGGAGAGCCCACCCACACTAGGGGAGGAAGGCTAGATCTAACCTTCGTCTCCAGTGCACTACAGCCTTCGGCCTCCTGGCAGATACACCCCACGCTGACCAGTGACCACTTCGCCACCCTAACAACGCTGAAGGTGAACAAACTCCCCACTCCACCCCCCCCGAGATGGAGATACAACACTCAAAAGGCAGACTGGGGACTCTTCAAGAAACACCTGGCTAAGTGGCGCAAAAAATCACAGCCGGCCGGCGCAGCACCCGCGGATGAGACAACCCTCCACCACCAATTGGTCGAGGCGTTTCACCTAGCGGCAGAAGAGGCTATCCCAAAAACAAAACCCACATCAAGACAGTACAATGATTACTGGTACTACTGTCCCAGGGTAAAAGAACTCAACCACAGAGTGAACATGGCCCGAAGAAACTACAGGAGACATCCCACGGCAACAAACAGACATCTCCTGCAAGTCATAGTCAAGGATACCAGGGAAGAGAAGGAAGAAATTAAAAACGTAAGCTGGCTCAAGTGGTGCTCCGAACTGAACGAGCACACCTCCCTGGGCAAGATGTGGGCCCAGATCCGAAGGGCATCTGGGAAGGCGACACCACCACCACCAACTCATCCCAACCCAGAAGAAGAAGCCGAGAGACTTGCAAAACTGTTCTCTGACCGAGCAGCAACGAAGAACCTCCCGAGACAGGCGGAGGAGACACAACGGCGTCTGCGACAGGTCAGACTCCAGACGATCCAAGAGGCCTGCAACAGTGAAGATGACACTGACAGACCATTCAACCAGCAAGAACTCCAGAAGTCGCTAAAACGAAGCAAGGATACAGCTCCAGGGGCCGACAGAATAACCTACTCCATGCTCTCTCATGCCGGTACAGCCGGACACGAGGCTCTGCTGCAAGCCATCAATGCTGCGTGGACAGCACAAAGACTCCCACCGGAATGGAAGAAGGCAGATATACAGCCCATTCCGAAGCCCAGAGAACCAGACAAGCCGAGGCCCATCTCCCTTCCCAGCTGCATAGCGAAGACCGGAGAAAGAATGGCTCTCAACCGACTCAAGTGGAAAGTAGGCAGCCCACACCCTCACATCTTTGCTTACACCGAGAACACCGGCACAGGCAACAACATCGCCGAGATACTCAGCACAGTGGACAACAAACCAGCTCTGGTGGTCTTCCTCGACCTGGAGAAAGCCTTCGAACTAGCAAATCCTTTGGCCATTACAACTACGCTCGCTAAAAAAGGCGTCAAAGGAAGGTTGCTGGGGTGGATCCAGAACTACCTCACACAGAGAGAAGCACGAGTACGCTTTCAGGGAGCAACCTCAAACTACAGGGTCCACGAAAACGGAACCCCACAAGGAGGCATCCTCAGTCCAATGCTGTTCAACGTCCTGATGGAAAATCTAGTCAAACTTCCCTTCAGACAAACAGCCAAGCTCCTATGCTATGCAGACGACTTACAGCTTATAGTAAGAGGATCGAACAGACTAGCCAACACGCAACACGCACTCCAACTTATAGAAGAGGAGTGCAACAGACTTGGACTCAAGATAAATCCAGCCAAGTCGAAAGCGATGGCCATCTGCACAGACACACCAGACAAGACGCTCTCCATAAAAAACACGCCGGTAGTCTGGACCAACGCCCACCAGTGTCTTGGAATCTGGTTTGACCAGAAACTCACCTTCAAGCCGCAACTCGAGTATCTCAGGCACAGGACGAAGAGCAGACACAATATAATGAGGTCGCTCACCAGCAAACCAGCAGGAGCAAACCTTCATGTGCTCAAAGCCTACTACACAGCCGCCATCAGATCGCTGGTAGATTACAGTGCTCCAGCACTCATTGGACTGAGAGAAGACCAAATAGCTAAGCTAGAAGTCATCCAAAACAATGCTCTCAGGACCATGCTCGGAGCACTCATGTGGACCAGAATTTGCAATCTGCAAATGGAAACCGAGCTACCACCCCTGGCAGTACGAGTCAAGCAGGTGACAGCCGGTCTCCTCGCCAAAATCTGCAGAGCAGACAAGCCCACAGCTGCCAAGATTCGAATCAGTGCCTCTCTCCACCTCGACCACAGAGTGCGAGGGGCCACCTGGTCGCACGAGGCAAGCGAGGTCATCCGACACCTGCAAGCAGAAACACTCGTCAAGAACAACCAAGACACACGAGACAATGGTTACACTGTTCCTCCACCATAGAGCCCTCCACCAGCCACACTCAAATTCACCGACCTCGGCGACAGTAAAGCCAACCTCCAGAAGGAGGACCTCAAAAAAATATCTCTCCAAGCCATAGCCACCGAGACACCGGCTGATGCAGCATCATACTTCACAGACGGCTCGGTGGACCCAAAACATCACAGATCCGGAGCGGCCTTCTACACCCAAGGTCAGACCCTCCAATGGAGACTTTCCAACGACTGCTCCACCCCACAAACAGAACTGGTAGCAATCTCAAAGGCCCTACAACACGCTGCAACACAACACAACAAGTCCGTCATAATTCACACGGACTCGAAATCGGCCATGCAAGCGCTGCAACACAGTCAACCAAGAGACAACGTCCACATCATCACCTCGATCCTCGCGCAGCTACAGGAATTCCAAAGCCAAAGCCGACCAGTCGTCTTACACTGGATTCCCAGTCATGTAGGGATCGGAGGAAACGACGTGGCAGACGCAGCAGCCAAGGCAGCTACACGTTCCAGTAGCGTACACATCCAAGTTCCAGCAAGTGTGCAACAGATCAAAAATCACCTCAGAAAGACTACCAAGCTCCACATCAAAAAGAGCTTCCTTCATGCACTCAACGCTGGTGCCCAATCAGCCAAATGGTACCTGGCGGCCACAAAAGGGGAACCACCTTTCGCAGACAAGAAAACTCCAAGACAAACCCAAGTCAGCCTTCACCGACTACGACTAGGGTACAAGTGCTCCTGGCAGATGATCGGAAATGACGTCACGGAATGCACCTACTGTCAGGAGCCAGCAGCCAACCCACTTGAACACTATCTCCTCGATTGCGAGGTCACACAAAGCCTCCGAGACAGAACTCAAATCTCCCAAGAAACACACACAACACCAGCGGCCACTCTAACCCGAAAGGCCCATACAGACCACATTCACCTCCTACTCCGGGTCATCACACGATACCCACCACCCAGATAGCTTAGAAAGCATCCTTTCCCAGCAAGTGCGGACCCCAGTTCGGGGGGCGCGCCACTCCGAGGCTGACCACGTCCAAGAGTGGGGGCCGGTGGTAAGCGTCCACTGATCGGGGGTCCGCTCACACTTGCAACCTGCAGTATCCCTCCAATCTGCAGGTGGGACCACCTCCATCCCAATCCGGTCTGGCTGCTCCTGGAGCTCCAGCCGGAACCACCAAACGGGCCGCCTATAGGCAAAGGCCCGTGTCGGACTACGGTCCGACAATCTATACAACAACAACAAACCGGGCCGCCCGTATTGACTATTTCGTCGTCGAGATGGCCCGTACTAAACAGACTGCCCGCAAGTCCACTGGAGGCAAGGCTCCACGGAAGCAGCTTGCCACCAAGGCAGCTCGCAAGTCCGCCCCAGCCACCGGTGGTGTCAAGAAGCCCCATCGTTACAGGCCCGGAACCGTCGCCCTTCGTGAGATCCGTCGTTACCAGAAGAGCACAGAGCTACTCATCAGGAAGCTGCCCTTCCAGCGCCTGGTGCGTGAGATCGCCCAGGATTTCAAGACTGACCTGCGCTTCCAGTCGTCTGCCGTCATGGCTCTGCAGGCAGCCTCTGAGGCTTACCTGGTGGGTCTTTTCGAGGACACCAACCTGTGTGCCATTCACGCCAAGCGCGTTACCATCATGCCCAAGGACATCCAGCTGGCCCGGCGCATCCGCGGAGAGCGTGCTTAAGTCCTCTTCCTTGGGGAAAAACAAAAAGCACAACAAAACCTACCAGACATCTATAACTCGGCCCTTCTCAGGGCCAAAGAACTGTTCTGAAGATAATTTTCATGACAATCGAAATGGTTGGTGGTCGGAGAGCGTTAATTTCGGTTACCCAAATCGCCTAACGGTAAGTTGGTAACATTCGTGGAGGTACGATTGTATAGTAGGTCATCAATTCGGGAGGTGGGTGGGTGCAACAAACAAGAGCTAGTAACAAATAAATATATAAAGAATAAGTAAGTAAAGAAATAAATAAAATAAAAGAACATACAATAAAATAAAATAAAAATTTTTTTTACATGAAATAGGCATGCTGCAAACAAGAAATGAAGCCTAAACACACTCCATGTATGTCACTTTGCAGTGGGTGTAAAAGTACTCCACGCAGAATTTATTTATTTATTTATTATGTTTCGATTTAGTCCTGTTTCTACGCCAATAGAGAATGCAGATTATTATAATTTTATTTTTTTTATTTCCCTCTCAATATATCACTGTCGGTAACTGTCTCTTTAACATGTAACTGTGGCTCCGATGGAGCCGATTAAGTTGTAGTAGTGGGATGGCGTGTTTGTTGTGCACAAGTAAACTCTTACTTGGAAGAGGTGTACTTGGTGACAGCCTTGGTGCCCTCAGACACGGCATGCTTGGCCAGTTCACCGGGCAGCAAGAGTCGGACAGCTGTCTGGATTTCCCGACTTGTAATGGTGGAGCGTTTGTTGTAGTGCGCCAGGCGGGAAGCCTCGGCAGCGATGCGCTCGAAGATGTCGTTCACGAAAGAGTTCATGATGGACATAGCTTTGGAGGAGACTCCTGTGTCGGGGTGCACTTGCTTCAGTACCTTGTAGCTGTAGATGCTGTAGCTTTCCTTCCTCCTGCGCTTCTTCTTCTTGTCACCCTTGGCAATGGCCTTCTGGGCCTTTCCAGCCTTCTTGGCAGCCTTTCCGGAAGTTTTGGGAGGCATGGCGGCACAGTTACTCGTGGCGCGGAGCGAGAGAATTGAAAACTGGCCCGACTAACTTTTCCTTATATACCGAGCGGGCCGCTCAGGATCAGACTGGCTGCAGCTACGGCTCTCTTACATTGGTTGTGTCCGCGAGACGGCCACCTGGCCTGATCCTGAGCTTGGTATAAAAGACCAAGGTGGCGGGCGGAAATTTAACTCCTATCACGAAAAGCAGCAGCAGCAACATGTCAGGACGCGGCAAGGGAGGCAAAGTGAAGGGCAAGTCAAAGTCCCGTTCTAGCAGGGCCGGACTCCAGTTCCCCGTGGGTAGGATCCACCGTCTCTTGCGTAAAGGCAACTATGCTGAGCGTGTTGGTGCAGGTGCCCCTGTGTACCTTGCAGCCGTCATGGAGTACCTGGCAGAAGAAGTGCTCGAGCTGGCCGGTAACGCCGCCCGCGACAACAAGAAGACCCGCATTATCCCGCGTCATCTTCAGCTTGCCATTCGCAATGACGAGGAGCTGAACAAGCTCCTGTCTGGAGTCACCATTGCCCAAGGGGGTGTCCTTCCTAACATCCAAGCTGTGCTCCTCCCCAAGAAGACAGAGAAGAAATAAGAACCCAAGGTTCGTTCACACAAGACAACCTAACCAAACAGGCTCCTTTCGGAGCCACAGGATATCACTTAAAGAGAGAAATATACGACATCAACGTTTTGCAGGATAACACTCTATTTTACGTGTAATTAGCATAGTATTGTGGAAATAGAGTGAAATTGATTTTGAATGTTGTAGATGTGAAGGGTTACTGCGGGGGCCTGGGGTGGGGGACTTAAACGGGACTTAGAAGGGCGCAGAAGCAGCAGCAGCAGCCAGGGAGGCGACCTTATTTTCACTCTGGTTCATTGACAGTACACATTTACCAGCAGCATACATTGGAGTCATATTCTAACTGTTGACTAATCAGTGTGTGGGCTAGCCAATTTGGGATAAACAGCAAGAATGTAATGTCCTCAATGAAGTAATGACATAGTTCAAGATGTCTTTGACAGTGTCACATTCAATAATATAGTGCTTTAAAGGTGTATCACAAAGTTTACATGCTGAGTGTTCCGGTATGGGTACAGCGTTACTAACTAGCCAGATGTGTCTGTATCCTAACCTAATTCTGGCCACGACTACATCACACAGGCAAGTTGTTTGGACACTCTTCCTAGCCCCCTTGGTCCCTGTTCACCTACCTACTGTAGCAGTAAGTAGGTACCTGTTGTAAATCGAAAGGTTGCCAATTCGTAATCAGGGAAAGTTGATTGAGCTTCTAAACTTGAACTGACATAATCCGAGGAGTGGTGATCCTAGGATCACAGACACTATCTCTCCCACTACAAATCCCTTCCTAACCTCCTGCTCCTTCCTCTGTCCTCCCCAAATTTAACCATGCTATCGCAAAGGTAATAATACAGGTAGAGACAACAACATATTTTCCTATTGTCTTATTATATATTAATAACAGAAACGCTGCCGCCATCCCGGAGGCTATACATTGTCTCACTGTTCATTACCTCCACAATTCTTCCTCTTACTTCTTCTTCCATCAATACTTTATTAACGGTGTATGTAAGTTTCACCATGTATTGCACTACAGCGGTAGAGCAAAGTATATTTTGTTAGCAATAAACCAAAAGCATATTTTATGTCCTAATCATCACTACATAGAACACCACCCATAAAGCATGATACTAGTAGACCACAAACTGCTATAAACACCCAAAGCATATTTTATTGCCTAATCATCACTACATAGAACACCACTCATAAAACATGATACTATTAGACCACAAACTGCTATAAACCCCAATAATATAATAGACTATACTAGTGACTATAATTGTGTTACCCAATATTTTACGAAATAATACTATAAAACATAATAATAAACACACTATTAGTGTATATTAGTTGAATGCACAATCTGATGAGAAGTAAAAAAAAAAACAACAACATAACAATAACCTATAAAGAGTGTAGAGTATTTTTGTGCAAACTATTATACTAGTAGATGGTCTAAGATAACTGTATATGAAGGAAAAGGTGTGCTCTCCACTCAAACTTTCTTTTTATGAAATCTCCTACTCCCCAGCTGAGCGGTACGCCCAATGGGAAACAAAACGTGGCACATAACACGCCGCCCGCCAGCTCTGGCTCGGTGAATAGGAATCAGTAATCGGGCGGAGTATAAACAACACCGCCGCCAATGTGCTCCTCCCATCTCTGAGGAAATCTGGTGGGCAACTTAGTATTATATTAGTATGTAATAATAATAACAATAATAAAAATAATAATAATAATAATAATAATACTAATAATAATAAGAATAATAATAATATTAATAATAATAATATTAATAATAATAACATGCAATTACATTTTATAACACATACTAACAAAATAGTATATAGCCTACTATACTTAACTATAATAGGTTAGGTTGCGTAGGAGGATCTAAAAAGTACAGTAGTATATACACACACACACACACATACATATAGACAACAAACTAAATTAGAAACCACACGTCAGTGAAGTTATCAAATCCTCCAGTTTCCGTCTCCACCTCCTACGCCGACTCAAGTCCCTCGGTGTTCCTGCACACGAGCTCCTCAGTGTTTACACAACATTCATACTTCCCAAGCTCACCTGGTCTTCTACCCTAAATGCCACACAACGTAAACACCTAGAAAAAGTGCAAAAGAGGCCATGCAAGATTATTCTCTACCCTTCCTACTCCACATATCAAGAAGCGCTCAACACACTGACCGACCCTTTAGACTCTCACTGACCATCACCACGACCTCATCTGCAAATTTGGTAAGAAGCTTCTACACCATCCCCGACACCGGCTCCTACTACCACCTGAGATCCCTAGTCCGAGAATTGCTCTTCGACACCACAACCGCATCCAGCCCATACGTGCACGAACTGATCTCTATAAGAACAGCCCAGTCCCAACCATTGTAAAAATTATCGATAACTTGTAATAAATCAGTGTACTCACTCCCAGTAAACACGACTCCTTGCACTGTCACTATGTTGAAATGAACTGTAGTTTGAGCTTTTCCCCAGCTAGTTACTATATGTCTTGTCCTTCATCATCATATTATATGTATGTATTTGTATTCTTAACCCATTCCCCAAATATGTAACTGCCTTCTGGCTGGCTTTTCAGCCATGCATTAATTATTGTATTATTATTGTGTATTTTATGTGGCCATACTGCTCACTCCTGAACCTCCTCCCACCAGACTATCTGGGCAGGTTCTTGCCATAGTACACCTCATTTGGCAAGAATGGAACCAGTGATGAATAGTGGTGAACAGTGCTTAACTCATTGAAAAACAACTCGGCAGTTGAGTCTTACCCAAGCTAGCTAACCACCTTCACACAGTGAGGTCCCAGGTACCCAGTTATACTTCCCCTGAGACTCCACGATAGAGAGGCCTGGGACCACACCTCACCCACTTGAATGAGTGAGTCATGTCGACCACGTGGTGTCCCCAAGATGCTACGACACCACGTAGTGAATGTTTTGCTACAGCATCATCATGTGAAGTTCCTCATAACACCATCTGTGAGGTAACTGCTACATCATCAGGCCCCTCATAACGCCATCTGTGAGGGAGTTACTACACTACGTGTCTGGTGTTCAACACCTCACCTTACATGATCTACGCGTGCAAACATTAATCTGTATGTTCACTGTGTGCTCCTTCACCTATCTCTAATGAGGCCTTTTGTTAAACCACCAATGTATGTACTAAGTCATTTGTGTCCAATGTATACTTTCGAAAAGCCCTTGTTTGGGGAAGGTAGGAGAGAGTAGTCGTCATTATTGTCCAAGCCACATTATTTATTTCTATATATAAGTAATGCAGGCTGGTTTTTAAATACCTCAATCCCCTAACAGTGCCGTTTGTATATTAAGAAATACCGAAGCCATACAGTACAACACCAGCGAATATGAAGTATCACTGTAACCGGCAACTGTTACTCACTCATACCTACATACATATAGAGAGTCTTTACAGAATGATAGCAGACACGAGGAAGACGAACAACAAGAGGAGAAGAGTTAGAAGAAAATCAACTTCAAGCTAAGAAGAAGAATACCAAGACATTTCCTCCAAACAAGAAAACAACACACACAATCAAGCCG
>NW_024713353.1:12500-17229 GCF_018991925.1 Homarus americanus | reverse complement strand
CTCTTCCTACCTCCACGTTCCCTGTGCCCACACCACTACACCCTACCCAACTCCCACACATCACTTACCCCACCCACACACCCACCCCCCACACCCCCACCACGGTCCTTGTCCTACTCTCTACACTGTGTTGTGACGTAAGAGTAATGTCAGCCAATCAGAAAAGGAAGAAAAACACCGTAGATATTTTTTATTGGCTACGGTAGTCAACTCACTGTCCGCCCTTTCTGACTAGCAGTATTTTTTGTTGTTTGTTTTTTCAATTCGAGGATGTTTTTTTTTCTTGGATCACTTGAAGATTATTCCCACTCCAGTTTATTTCACCTGATGATTAAACACCCTAACGTTACTTGGTTAGGATACGTTAGGTTACGTTAGATAGATAGATAGATAGATAGATAGATAGATAGATAGATAGACAGACCGAGACAATTAAACTAACAGATCGAGACAAACAGACAAACAAAATAAAAAGAAAATAAACAGTGAAAAAACGAAAAAAAAAAACCGCAACGAAAAATCCTCTGCCTGACCCACCACCACCACCCAAAAATTATTAAGGTCAAAACTGTGGCCTATTTGTCTTCATAGCTCAATATTCGCTCGTGGCCAAACTCTTCCCCGTGCTCTTAAGTCTGACTCAGATTTATTACAGACTTACAACACAACACAACAAGTTATTAAACCAACTTTTTTTTCTGGAGAAGGAATATTGAGGGAGAACACACACACACTATGGGAGGAAATTGATGTTCGGTTTAGAATTAGTATTTGAGTTGAGACTGATGATGTGGTTTGAAAATGAGTGTGTTTGGAGGAGGAGGAGGAGGGGGTGTTTGAGTGTGTAGGGAGTGAGTAACTGTGGGGGGGAGGTGTGTTTAGAGAGTGTGTAAGTGTGTGTTTGGGGGTGTTTGAGGGTGTAAGTGTGTTTGGGGATTTTTTTGGAGTATGTGGGGTGGGTATGTGTATGTGTTTAGGTGGTAAGTGTGTATGTGTTTACGTGTGTGAATATGAGGGTGTGTGTGTGTGTGTGTTTGTGTGTGTGTGTGTGTGTGTGTGTGTGTGTGTGTGTGTGTGTGTGTGTGTGTGTGTGTGTGTGTGTGTGTGTGTGTGTGTTTATTAATAGAGTTGCAGCCGGTGGCTGAAAATATACAAACTTACATTTCATTTAGACATAATGATATGCGTTGAATACATTTACAGGGCTGTACAGTACATAAACAGGAGTTGTTTATTATTTTAACAGATGGGATGGGCTAGTGCATTCATCAGTGCGGGCTCTTATGGGCTGAATTTGTTGTAGTGGCGGACTCAGCGAGGTGGGCAGGGGACTGCCAGTGTCAGAGGAGTGGAGATGACGAGGATGGTGCAGTAGTCCACTGCTAAACTTGCCAGGTGGTGGAGGTCACCGGGATGGAATTTCAGGTGGAGAGAGCGTTGTTGTAGCCGGAGTAGTCTGCGCCGAGCATGATTCTGCAGGCCCTTTTCTGTACCTTCTCTAGTCGGCGTTGTTGGGTAGAGTAGAGAAGACGACCAGGCTGGTGACGCATACGTTAATTTGGGGAGAATAAAGGCATTGTAGATAGTCTCCAGCTCTGGCGTGGGTGCCCAAGTGACCTAAGTCGTCGTAGCATGTAGAGTCGGTTCGAGGCCGTGATTGTGTTGTTTATGGGCCCAGTCCAGTTTGTGGTCTATGGTAACACCCAGGAGTTTGGCAGACTGCACTAACTGGAGGATGGGCCCCACTGTGACTGCTGGAGCTTGCACGGATGGCGGTATTGATGTGCATGACTACAGTTTTGTGTGGTTGATGGTGACCTTGTTCTCCGTAGTCCATGCCTGTAGCCTGTGCAGGGTGCCTTGTAGCGATGAGCAGTCCGGTGAGGTGTTGTCCATGTAACCCCCACAGTGCAGTCATTCACGTACTTCACCTGTGGAGGAGTTTCCGATAGAGCGTCGTTGATCAGGATCAGGAAGCAAAGTGGTCCCATTGGTCCCCTGGGGAACACTGCAGGTGAGGTGTTAAGTGGAGACAGAACCCTGGTACCTGACTGCCTGACGATGCTCACTAGAAATCAGTGAGCCATGAGACCAGGTTGGTGGGCAGCCTTGTGCAATGGCTGTTGATAACAGTGCAGTGATCAACAAGGTCTAAAGTTTCTGAAATCGACAAGGGCAACGGCCAGTGATGTCTTACGTTTCTGCAGGTTTTGTGCAGGAAATCCAGGAAACTAACTATGGTGTGATGTAGAGGAGGTCCTCATATTACCAAATTGCTGTGGATCAATTGACTGATAGATTCTGGCAAATGCCCACCTCACAAACAGAGTAGATCATATAAGGCACAACTGGCCTGAGGTCACTGGGGACTGTGGGGTGGTGCCCAGAGGGGGGACAAATGCGGTTTTCCATTCATTAGAGCATTTGCTTTGTCTGAGGATGCATTAATAATTAAATAGAACAGAGGGAGGCTTCGACTACAAACTCCTTGTAAATTTTTATTGGGAGGTCAATTGGGGTTGTGGAGCGTTTGGATTTAAATTTCAGGAGTTTGTTGACGATTTCAAATGGTTGAACACTGGGAGGGGGAAGGTAAGGCCGGGGGAGAGTAAGGTCAAGACTGGGTAGGGTATGACATATGGTAGCAAAGTGGTTATAAATTATCTTAGCTGTGTGTGTGTGTGTGTGAATTTTGCCACCTAGCGGCTCGTTTTTTGTGCACCCCATACAGAGTACAGGTCACAAAGAGTGTGTATAACAGACCCCAGTGGTCAGGATCTGGCATTGAATGTTACAGTGTGAGGCAATTTGTCTGGCCACACACTTTGTTATTCACATTTGCGTGAGAGGTATTCAAGCACATTAATTGTTTGGTTCTGTATTTGGGAAATGTATACAGCTACTGAATTAAAACAAACAGTAGATACAGTCTTAATATGTCGGCTATCTTGCCATTAGAGATAAAATGTTTCACTCACAGTGTGCTTGGACCTGTCCCTAAAAGGTTCTATCTTCACACAGTCGGGGACGTAGTGTTCAAGTGTGTGGCCATATGTCTGGCCACACACTTTACATTTAGTTTTGTTTACATCTGCTTGAGGAACATACCGCCAGAGGTACTTATATCCTAATCTTAATCTAGCGGTTACAACAGCTTGTAATCTAGTGATCTTGTTACTTGTTCCATATACATGTTTCACTTGATACATCTCATCATGGTAAACTATGGATCGACTAGTGCCTGTTTGCACTTGTCTACTTGCGTCAAACTCATCATTAAGTTCCTTCCTAATTACATACCCAGATTGTATTCAACATTGTCTTTGTTAGACGCGAGTTTGGCGAGGGCATCAACTCTGTCATGTTCTTTGAGGCCTATGTGAGAGGGGATCCACAACAATTTGATCTTGACACCCCGGTCAACAAGGTACGCATATTTGTGTCTGGCATCAGAGACAAGCGCGTGACAACTTCGAGTTGAGGGTGTCAGGGGCAAGTAGTGAGGATAGAGTCAGTGATAATGAGACTGTCAGTGACAGTGGTTTCAAGAAATTTAATGGCTGTGAGTACGACAACTGTAGAGTGGATGCCCAGTTGTTAATTCTAACTCCTTTTTCAATTGTATTACCGTTAGGTTGAGGGACAACGATAGCACTTCCAGCCATCCCACAGGCGGTGTTAAGAGATCCCTCAGTGTAGATGGTCTGTGTGATATTATCATCAGTCTGTAGAGTGTGTATGTGTTCAAGAGCTCTCATTTTGCCAGTGAATTGGATATAAATACTTTATATAATTATTTTTAGGCGGATATGTCGGTATTGTGATATCGAAGGGAACTGTCCGCCAGAGTGGAAGGAAGCGCTGTTGTGTCTCAACTTTGTACAGATGGTCTAGTCCAAACATCTTCATATGTGTAGCTGTAGTTTGGATCCATTTAGATTCACCAGTCCCAGGGTTCATACATTCTAGCAATTTTAAGGAAATAATGTTTTCAGGATCACCACGCAGAAGCCTCAGGGCTATCATGAGGTTGACTTCAATTATTCTATCTTTAACACTGGGTATACCTAGTTCTTTCCTCATATTAAGTACTTTAGTGCTCATGGAACATCCTAGGATAATTCTGGGGGCTTTATTTTGCATTTTTTCGAGCTTGTCAATGCCTTTTCCGTCACGACGGACCAGGGCTGGTGCGTGGTAATCTATCAGAGATCTTATTTAGCCTAGGTACAGTTGCCAGCAAAAGTCCTCCCACAAACTTGCTACACAGGGCTGTGGGATAACTTTTGCTGGAAATTGTACATTGTTTCAACAATTCTAATATTAGTACCACAATGTGGGCTCTACCCCGCTACATTTATAAGAGGTTTCAGTCTGTCAGTACATTGGCAAGTATGGCAGGTAAGGTACAAGGAACGGAAACACCAAGATATTTAAAAGAGGAGACATAGTCAATAGTGTTGTTACCTATCTTGAACTTGGCGGGGCCGCGTTTGCTGTTACCAGCTTGTTTGTTGAACACCTTAGTTTTCTCAGTGGAGATGATGAGACCGAGGTTCTCACAGGCTGTATGTACATGGTTCAGGGTGGTTTGCATTTCACAATGAGTTTTATTATGTACAGCATAGCTGATTGTGATATTGATGGGGCTGTCTGGTATTGACTTTTAATAGTGCATTCGTAAGAACATTGAACAATGTGGGACTAAGTACTACACCTTTGTGGGTGC
>NW_024713353.1:0-7500 GCF_018991925.1 Homarus americanus | reverse complement strand
CGGGGTAGGTTGCTTGGGAGGACTGGGAAGCTGATGGGGTGGAGTGGATTGCTAGGTCATTTATCTGATCTGACCCAGCATCCACCCACCCCACTAATCCCATCCACCCTTCTCATCCACCCTACCCCTCCCAGCTACTCACCTTTCCCTTCCTCCACCGACCCATCCCACCCAAATTACCCCCCATCAGAGTGTTACCTAAGAGACCTGTGCATTACATACCAAGACCGAGCGAACAAAGACCCACAGGCAGAAACAATGAGAGAGAGAGAGAGAGAGAGAGAGAGAGAGAGAGAGAGAGAGAGCAACTGTGGCAACTTCATTACAAACATGTTTACCACAACCAAGTCTTGAATCAACATGAAACATTTGAACTTTTCTCTCTCTCTCTCTTGAAGCCCGAGGAATGGTCACTGAAGCAGATATAACTTAAAAAAGAGATATAAAATTCCTTCAAAAGATTATTATTAAGGCTTATGATTATACATTGTTTGGTTCCCAGGTGAAGGAGGTCAGGTGAGTCACGACCACAGGTAAAGATGTTTTTGTTGTTCATGTTCAGAAAATAGTGATATGTACCGAGAGTGTTGATGAACTTTAATATGGTAATGGGGGATAGATGTATTGATATAATGGTATACGTAAGGGTACATAAAGATCACGAGGAGCCGAACATCTGTCTGTCTTGTCTGTACGGGATTGTGTTGACTGTAACTTTATAACACAAGGAGATGAATACTTGACCCAGAACAGAATATAATCCACAACATGACCTCAACCAACAGCGTCTGAGGTAGGCGAGGTATAGACCAGCGTCCCTCACCCTCACCTCCCCCTAGTGTGATATGGCACCTCCAACCTCGAAGAAAATTATTTGATTCCGATCACTTGCTGACACAAAACAAATAAACTGAAGTCATCTACAGGTCATAGGTATTTCTCATGCTCCTCGATAATAACCAGAAAAAAAATAATCGTGTCTATGTGTATTTTTTTCTATCAAATCAACGTTCATATTTTTCTCCTTAGTGTGGGTGTGGTAGTGTTAATGGTGGCGTTATCCCCCTTCCTGCCACCATCCTCCTTCCACTCTTCCTCCATCACTCCCTCCCACTCCTTGCTCCATCCCACCGTCCACCTCCTCGCCCCCATCCACCCTCCCTCCCTCCCTCCTCCACGCCCCCTCCCCACCCCTATCGTCCCCATCCCCTCCTCCCCTGATCCTCCCCCCAGTCGTTAGTTGTTAATGGTGTGTGAGTGAGGAAGGTGATTTAGTTACTATAGTTCTGGAGAGAGAGAGAGGTTATGAAATATTAAGTTAGTGTCGCGAGTGATAAAGTGAGGTGACTACCCCACGGTGTTACAGGTGACAGCAACCCAAATTGCTGTGAGTGTTGCCTGTGTTGCTTGTTGGTGGGTGTTGTTGTTTGTTGGTGGGTGTTGGTGGTTGTTGTTGTTTGGTTGGTGGTGGGTGTTGTTGTTTGTTGGTGGGTGTTGTTGTTTGTTGGTGGTGGGTGTTGTTGTTTTGTTGGTGGTGGGTGTTGTTGTTTGTTGGTGGTGGGTGTTGTTGGTGGTGGTGTTGTTGTTTGTTGGTGGTGGGTGTTGTTGTTTGTTGGTGGTGGGTGTTGTTGTTTGTTGGTGGGTGTTGTTGTTTGTTGGTGGTGGGTGTTGTTGGTGGTGGGTGTTGTTGTTTGTTGGTGGTGGGTGTTGTTGTTGTTTGTTGGTGTGGTGGGTGTTGTTGTTTGTTGGTAGGTGTTGTTGTTTGTTGGTGGTGGGTGTTGTTGTTTGTTGGTGGGTGTTGTTGTTTGTTGGTGGTGTTTGTTGTTTGTTGGTGGGTGTTGTTGTTTGTTGGTGGTGGGTGTTGTTGTTTGTTGGTGGTGGAGTGTTGTTGTTTGTTGGTGGTGGGTGTTGTTTGTTTGTGGTGGTGGGTGTTGTTGTTTGTTGGTGGTGGGTGTTGTTGTTTTTGTTGGTGGTGGGTGTTGTTGTTTGTTGGTGTTGGGTGTTGTTGTTTGTTGGTGGTGGGTGTTGTTGGTGGTGGGTGTTGTTGTTTGTTGGTGGTGGGTGTTGTTGTTTGTTGGTGGTGGGTGTTGTTGTTTGTTGGTGGGTGTTGTTGTTTGTTGGTGGTGGGTGTTGTTGTTTGTTGGTGGGTGTTGTTGTTTGTTGGTGGTGGGTGTTGTTGTTTTGTTGGTGGGTGTTGTTGTTTGTTGGTGGTGGGTGTTGTTGTTTGTTGGTGGTGGGTGTTGTTTTGTTGGTGGTGGGTGTTGTTTGTTGGTGGGTGTTGTTGTTTGTTGGTGGTGGGTGTTGTTGTTTGTTGGTGGGTGTTGTTGTTTGTTGGTGGGGTTGGAGTGTTGTTGTTTGTTGGTAGTGGGTGTTGTTGTTTGTTGGTGGGGTGTTGTTGTTTGTTGGTGGTGGGTGTTGTTGTTTGTTGGTGGGTGTTGTTTGTTTTGTTGGTGGTGGGTTTTGTTGTTGTTGGTGGTGGTGTTTTTGTTTGTTGGTGGTGGGTGTTGTTGTTTGTTGGTGGTGGGTGTTGTTGTTTGTTGGTGGTGGGTGTTGTTGTTTGTTGGTGATGTTGTTTGTTTGTTGGTGGTGGGTGTTGTTGTTTTGTTGGTGGTGGGTGTTGTTGTTTGTTGGTGGTGGGTGTTGTTGTTTGTTGGTGGGTGTTGTTGTTTGTTGGTGGGTGTTGTTGTTTGTTGGTGGTGGTGTTGTTGTTTTGTTGGTGGTGGGTGTTGTTGTTTGTTGGTGGTGGGTGTTGTTGTTTGTTGTTGGTGGTGTTTTGTTGTTTGTTGGTGGTGGGTGTTGTTGTTTGTTGGTGGGTGTTGTTGTTTGTTGGTGGTGGTGTTGTTGTTTGTTGGTGGGTGTTGTTGTTTTGTTGGTGGTGGGTGTTGTTGTTTGTTGTTGTGGTGGGTGTTGTTGTTTTGTTGGTGGATGTTGTTGTTTGTTGGTGGATGTTGTTGTTGTTGTTGGTGGTGGGTGTTGTTGTTTGTTGGTGGTGGGTGTTGTTGTTTGTTGGTGGTGGGTGTTGTTGTTTGTTGGTGGTGGGTGTTGTTGTTTGTTGGTGGTGGGTGTTGTTGTTTGTTGGTGGGTGTTGTTGTTTGTTGGTGGTGGGTGTTGTTGTTTGTTGGTGGTGGGTGTTGTTGTTTGTTGGTGGATGTTGTTTGTTTGTTGGTGGATGTTGTTGTTTTTGTTGGTGGTGGGTGTTGTTGTTTGTTGGTGGTGGTTTTTGTTGTTTGTTGGTGGTGGGTGTTGTTGGTGTGGGTGGTGGTGGGTGGTTGTTTGTTGGTTGTTGGTGGGTGTTGTTGGTGGTGGGGTGGGTGTTGTTTGTTGGTGGTGGTGGGGTGTTGTTGTTGTGGTGGTGGTTGGTTTTGTTTGTTGTTGTGTTGGTGGTGGGTGTGTTGTTGTTGGTGGGTGGGTGGTGTTGTTGTTGTTTGGGTTGGTGGTGGGTGTTTGTTGTTGTTGGTGGTGGTGAGGTGTTGTTGTTGGTGGTGGAGTGTTTTGTTTGTTGGGTGGGGTGGTGTTGTTGTTGGTGGTGGGTGTTGTTTGTTTGGTGGTGGTGGAGTGTTGTTGTTGGTGGTGTGGTGGTGTTGTTGTTGTTGGTGAGTGTTGTTGTTTGGTGGTGGGTGGTGTTGTTGTTGGTGTGGTGGTGAGTGTTGTTTGTTGGTGGTGGTGGGGTGTTTGTTTGTTGGTGGTGGAGGTGTTGGTGTTGTTGGTGGTGGGGTGAGTGTTGTTGGTGGGGTGGTTGGTGGAGTGTTGTTTGTTTGGTGGTGGTGGGTGTTTGGTTGGTGGGTGGGGTGTTTGTTTGTTTGGTGGTGGTGGGTGTTGTTTGTTGGTTGGTTGGTGTTTGTTTGGTTGGTTGGTGGTTGGTTGGGGTGTTGTTGTTTGGGGTGGGGTGGGGTGTTGTTGTTGGTGGTGGTTGGGGTGTTGTTTGGGGTGGTTGGTGGTGGGTGTTTGTTTGTTGGTGGGGTGGTGGTGTTGTTTGTTGGTGGTTGGTGGGTGTTGTTTTTGGTGGTGGGTGTTTTGGTGGTGGTGGGTGTTGTTGTTGGTGGTGGTGGGGTGTTGTTGTTGGTGGTGGTGGTGTTGTTGTTGGTGGTGGGTGAGGTGTTGTTGTTGGTGGTGGGTGTTGTTTGTTGGTGGTGGTGGTGTTGTTTGTTTGGTGGTGGTGGGTGTTGTTTGTTGGTGGTGGTGGTGTTGTTGGGTGGTTGGGGTGGTGGGTGTTGTTTGTTGGTTGGTTGGTTGGTATTTGTTTGTTGTTGGTTGAGTGTTGTTTGTTTGTTGGTGGTGGGTGTTGTTGGTGGTGGTGTTTGTTTGGTTGGTGGTGGGGTGGGTGTTGTTGTTGGTGGTGGTGGTGTTGTTTGTTTGGTGGTGGTGGTGTTGTTGTTTGGTGGTGGTGGGTGTTGTTGTTTGGTGTGGTGGTGGGGTGTTTGGTTTGGTGGTGGGGTTGTTTGGTGGTGGTGGGTGTTGTGTTGTTGGTGGGTGGTGGGTGTTGGTGGTGTTTGTGTGGTGGTGGGTGTTGTTGTTGTTGGTGGTGGTGGGGTGTTGTTGTTGTTGTTGTTGGTGGTGTTGTTGTTGTTTGTTGGTGGGTGGGTGTTGTTGGTTGGTGGTGGTGGGTGTTGTTGGGTGGTTGGTGGTGGATGTTGTTGTTGGTGTGGTGGTGGGTGTTGTTGTTGGTTGGTTGGTGGGGTGTTGTTGGTGGGTGGTGTTGTTGTTGTTGTTGGTGGTGGTGGGTGTTGTTTGTTGGTGGTGGTGGGGAGTGTTGTTGTGGTGGTGGTGGTGTTGTTGTTGGTGGTGGTGGAGTGTTGTTGTTGGTGGTGGTGGGTGTTGTTGTTGGTGGTGGTGGTGTTGTTTGGTGGTGGTGGGTGTTTGTTTGTTGGTGGGGTGGTGTTGTTTGTTTGGTGGTGGTGGTGTTGTTTGTTTGTTGGTGGTGGGGTGGTGTTGTTGTGTTGGTGGGGGTGGTTGTTTGTTTGGTTGATTTGGGTTGTTGTTGTTGTTGGTGGGGTGGGGTTTGGTGGTTGGGTGTTGGTTGTTTGGTGGTTGTTGGTGGGTTGTTTGTTTGATTGGTGGTTGGGTTGTTTGGTTGGTGGGAGGGTTGTTTGTTGGTGGGGTGTGGTTTGTTTGTTGTTTGAGTTGGTTGTTGGTGTTGGTGGTGGTGGGGTGTTGTTTGTTGGTGGTGGTGGTGTTGTTGTTGGTGGTGGTGGTGTTGTTGTTTGTTGGTGGGTGGGTGTTTTTGTTGGTGGTGGTGGGTGTTGGTGGTTGTTGGTGGTGGTGGAGTGTTGTTGTTGGTGGTGGGTGGTGTTGTTTGGTGGTGGTGGGTGTGTTTGTTTGTTGGTGTGGTGGTGTTGTTTGTTGTGTTGGTGTTGGGTGTTGTTGTTGGTGGTGGTGGGTGTTGTTGTTGGTGGTGGTGGTGTTGTTGTTGTTGGTGGTGGTGGAGTGTTGTTGTTGGTGGTGGTGGGTGTTGTTGTTGGTGGGGTGGTGGAGTGTTGTTGTTGGGGTGGTGGTGGTGTTGTTGTTGGTGGTGGTGGGTGTTGTTGGTGGTGGTGGTTGGGTGGTGTTGTGGTGGGGTGTTGTTGTTTGGTGGTGGTTGTTTGTTGGTGGTGGTGGTGTTGTTTGGTGGTGGTGGTGGGGTTGTTGTTTGTTGGTGGTGGTGGTGTTGTTTGTTTGGTGGTGGTGGGTGTTTGTTTGTTGGTGGGTGTTGTTTGTTGTTTGGTGGGGTTGGTGGGTGTTGTTGGTGGTGAGTGGGTGGTTTTGTTGTTGGTGGTGGTGGTGGTGTTGTTGTTGGTGGTGGTGTGTTGTTGTTTGGTGGTGGGTGTTGTTGTTTGGTGGTGGTGGGTGTTGTTGTTGGTGGTGGTGGGTGTTGTTGTTGGTGGTGGGGTGGGTGTTGTTGTTGGTGGGGTGGTGGGGTGTTGTTGTTGGTGGTGGTGGTGTTGTTGTTGTTGGTGGTGGTGGGTGTTGTTGTTGTTGGGTGGTGTGTTGTTTGTTGTTGGTGTTGGTGGTGTTGTTGTTGTTGGTGGTGGGGTTGGGTGTTTGTTGGTTTGTTGGTGGTGGTTTAGTTATTTGTTTGTTGGTTGGTTGGTGGGTGTTTTTGTTGGTGGGGTTGTGGTGTTTTGTTGGTTGGTTTGGGTGTTGGTGTTGGTGGGGTGGTGGTGTTTTTGTTGGTGGTTGTTGGGTGTTGTTTGGTGGTGGGTGTTGTTTGGTGGTGGTGGGTGTTGTTGTTTGGTTGGTGGTTGGTGTTGTTGTTGGTTGGTTGGGGTTGGTGGTGGTGTTGGTGGTGGGTGTTGTTGGTTGGTTGTTGTTTGTTGGTGGGTTGTTGGGTGGTGAGGTGTTGTTTGTTGGTGGTGGTGGTGTTGTTGTTTTGTTGGTTGTGGTGGTGTTTGGTGGTGGTGGGTGTTGTTGTTGGTGTGGTGGTGGGTGTTGTTGTTGGGGTGGTGGTGTTGTTGTTGTTGGTGGTGGTTGTTTGTTTTGGTGGTGGTTGTTTTGTTGGTTGGTGGTGGTGTTTGTTGGTGGTTGGTGGGTGTTTGTTGTTGGTGGTGTGTTGGTGTTGTTTGTTGGTGGTTGGGTGGGTGTTGTTGTTTGGTGGTGGTGGTGGGTGTTGTTGTTGTTGTTGGTGGTGGTGGGTGTTGTTGTTGGTGGTGGTGGGTGTTTGTTTGGTGTTGGTGGTGGTGGTGAGTGTTGTTGTTGGTGTGTGGTGAGTGTTTGTTGTTGGTGGTTGGTGGTGTTGTTTGTTTGGTGGTGGTGGTGTTGTTGGTTGGTGGTGGGTGTTGTTTGTTGGTTGGTGGTGGTTGTTGTTTGTTGGTGGTTGTTTTTTGTTTGGTGGTGGGTGAGTGTTGTTGTTGTTGGTGGTGGTGGTGGGTGTTGTTGTTGGTTGGTGTGGTGGGTGTTGTTTGTTTGGTGGTGGTGGTGGGGTGTTGTTGTTGTTGGTGGTGGTGGTGTTGTTGTTGTTGTTGGTGGTGGTGGTGTTGGTTTGTTGGTGTTGGTGGTGTGTTGTTGTTGGTGGTGGTGGTGGGGTTGTTTGTTGGTGGTGGTGGGTGTTGTTGTTGGTGGTGAGGGTGTTTGTTGTTGGTGGTGGTAGGTGTTGTTTGTTGTTGGTGGTGGTGAGTGTTGTTTGTTGTTGGTGGTGGTGGGTGTTTGTTGTTTGGTGGTGGTGGTGTTGTTGTTTGTTGGGTTGGAGTGTTGTTTGTGGTGGGTGGGTGTTGTTGTTGTTGGTGGAGGTGTTGTTGTTGTGTGGTGGGTGGGTGTTTGTTTGTTTGGTGTTGGTGGTGGGTGTTGTTGTTGTTGTTGGTGGTGGGGGTGTTGTTGGTGGTGGTGAGGTGTTGTTGTTGTTGGGTGGTGGTGGGGTTTTGTTGTTGTTGGTGGTGGTGGAGTGTTGTTGTTGTTGGTGGTGGTGGGTGTTGTTGTTGTTGGTGGTGGTGGTTTTGTTTGGTGTTGTTGGGTGGTGGTGTGTGGTGTTGTTGGTGGTGTTGGTGGTGGTGGTGAGTGTTGTTTGTTGTTGGTGGTGGGTGGGTGTGG
>NW_024713352.1:0-19537 GCF_018991925.1 Homarus americanus | reverse complement strand
AGTCCCCTGGTCAACTATAGCAAAGTCCCCTGGTCGAGTATAACAAAGGTCCCTCATCGATTATAACAAACTCCATTGGTCAAGTATAAAAATGTTCCCTGGTCGAGTATAACAAAGTCCCCTAATCGAGTATAACAAAGTCCCCTTTTCGAGTATAACGAAGTCCCCTGGTCGAGTATAGCAAAGTCCCCTCATCGAGTATAACAAAGCCTCCTCATCGAGTATAACAAAGTCCCCTGATCGAGTATAACAAAATCCCCTGATCGAGTATGCCAAAGCCCCCTGCTCGAGTATAACAAAGTCTCCTGATCGAGTCCAAAAAAGGCGTCAAATCGAGTATAACAAAGTTTCCTGATCTAGTATAACAAAGGCCCCTGATCGAGTATAACAAAGGCCCCTCATCGAGTATAAGAAAGTCCCCTGATCGAGTATAACAAAGCCGCCGTATCGAGTATAACAAAGTCCCGTGGTCGAGTATAACATATCCCCTGATCGAGTATAACAAAGTCCCTGGTGGAGTATAACAAAGTCCCCTGGTCGAGTATAACAAAGTTTTCTAATCGAGCATAACAAAGGCCCCTTGTCGAGTATAACAAAGTCCCCTAATCAAGTATAACAAAATCCCCTGATCGAGTATAGCAAAGTCCTCTGTTCGAGTATAACATATCCCCTGATCGAGTATAACAAAATCCTCTGGTCGAATATGACAATGTCCCCTGATCGAGTATAAAAAAGTCCCCTGGTCCAGTTTAACAAGGTCCCATTATAGAGTATAACAAAGTCCCCTAATCGAGTAAAACAAAGGCCCCTGGTCGAGTATAACAAAGTCCCCTGATCGAGTATAAAAATGTCCCCTGGTCCAGTGTAACAAAGTCCCCTGATCAAATATAAAAAAGTCCGCTTGCCCAGTATAATAAAGTCTCTAGATCGAGCATACCAAAGTCCACTGATCGATTATAACAAAGTCTCCCGGTCGAGTATAGCAAACGGCCCTGATCGAGGAAGACAAAGTCATCTGATCGAGTATAACAAAGTCCTCTGATCGAGTATAACAAAGCCCCCTGGATGAGTATAACAAAGTCCCCTGGTCCAGTATAACAAAGTCCCCTGATCGAGTATAACATATCCCCTGATCGAGTATAACAACGTCTCCTGGCCCAGTTTAACAAAGTGCCCAGATCGAGCATAACAAAGTCCCCTAATCGATTATAACCAAATCCCCTGGTCGAGTATAACATATACCCTGATCGAGTATAACAAAGGCCCTGGTGGAGTATAACAAAGTCCCCTGGTCGAGAATAACAAAGTTATATAATCGAGCATAACAAAGGCACCTGGTCGAGTATAACAAAGTCCTCTGATCAAGTATAACAAAGTCCCCTAATTGAGTATAACAAAGTCCCCTAATCAAGTATAACAAAGTCCCCTGATCGAGTATAACATATCCCCTGATCGAATATAACAAAGTCCCCTGATCGAGTATTACATATCCCCTGATCGAGTATAACAAAGTCCCCTGATCGAGTATAACAAAGTCCCCTGGTTGAGTATAACAAAACCCCCTCATCAAATATAACAAAGGCCCCTCATCGAGTATAACAAAGTCCCCTGAATGAGTATAACAAAGTCATCTGGTTGAGTATAACAAAGTCCCCCGATCGAGTATAACATATCCCCTGATCGAGTAAAACAAAGTCCCTGATCGAGTATAACAAAGGCCCCTCATCGACTATAGCAAAGTCCATTGGTCAAATATAGGAAAGTCCACTGATCGAGTATAACAAAGTCCCAGATCGAGCATAACAAAGTCCCCTGGTCGAGTATAGCAAAGGGCCATGATCGCGTAAAACAAAGTCCCCTGATCGAGTATAACAAAGGCCCTGATCGAGTAAGACAAAGTCCCCTGATCGAAAATAAAAAAGTCCCCTGATCGAGTATAACAAAGCCCCCTGGACGAGTATAACAAAGACCCCTGATCGAATATAACAAAGTCCCCTGATCGAGTATTACATATCCCCTGATCGAATATAACAAAGTCCCTGGTGGAGTATAACAAAGTCCCCTGATCGAGTATCACAAAGTCTCCTGGTCGAGTTTAACAAAGTTTTCTAATCGAGTATAAAAAAGGCCCCTCGTCGAGTATAACAAAGTCCACTGATCGAGTATAACATATCACCTGATCGAGTATAACAAAGTCCTCTGGTCGAGTATAACAAAGTCCCCTGATCGAGTATAACAAAGGCCCCTCATCGAGTATAGCAAAGTCCATTGGTCAAATATAGTAAAGTCCACTCATCGAGTATAACAAAGTCCCCCGATCGAGTATAACAAAGGCCTCTGTTCGAGTAAGACAAAGTCCCCTGATCAAGTATAAAAAAGTCCCCTGGTCCAGTATAACAAAGTCCCTAATCGAGTATAACAAAGTCCCCTGGTCGACTATAGCAAAGCCCCGTGGTCGAGTATAATAAACCCCCCTCATCGAGTATAAAAAAGGCCCCTAATCGAGTATAACAAAGTCTCCTGATCGCATATAACAAAGTTCCCTGATCGAATATAACATATCCTCTGATCGAGTATAACAAAGTCCCCTGATCGAGTATAACAAAGTCCCCTGATCGAGTATAACATATCCTCTGATCGAGTATAACAAAGTCTTCTGGTCGAGTATGACAAATTTCCCTGATAGAGTATAACAAAGTCCCCTGGTTGAGTATAACAAAGTCCCCTGATCGAGTATAACATATCTCCTGATTGAGTATAACAAAGTCCTCTGTTCGAGTAAAAAAAAGTCCCCTGATCGAGTATAACAAAATCCCATGGTCGATTATAACATATTCCCTCATCGAGTATAACAAAGGCCCCTCATCGAGTATAACAAAGTCCATTGGTCAAGTTTAAAAAAGATCCCTGGTCGAGTATAACAAAGTCCCCTGATCGAGTATAACAATGTCCCCTGGTCGAGTATAGCAAAGTCCCCTGATCGAGTATAACAAAGCCTCCTGATCGATTATAAAAAAGTCCCCTGATCGATTATAACAATGCCCAATGCTCGAGTATAACAAAGTCCCCTGGTCGAGTCCAAAATAGGCCTCTAATCGAGTATAAGAAAGTCCCCTAATCGAGTATAACAAAGCCACCTAATCGAGTATAACAAAGTCGCCTGGTCGAGTATAACAAAGTTCCCTGTTCGAGTCTATCAAAGTCCCCTTATCGATTATAACACATTCCCCTTATCGAGTTTAACAAAGTTCCCTTATCAAGTATAACAAAGTCCCCTCATCGAGTGTAACAAAAGTCCCCTGATCGAGTATAACAAAGTCCCCTAATCGAGTATAAAAATGTCCCTGGTCCAGTGTAACAAAGTCCCCTGATCGAGTATAAAAAAGTTCCCTGGCCCAGTATAATAAAGTCCCTAGATCGAGCATACCAAAGTCCCCTGATCGTTTATAACAAAGTCCCCCGGTCGAGTATAGCAAAGGGCCCTGATCGAGTATAGCAAAGTCCCCTGATCGAGTATAACATATCACCTGATCGAGTATAACAAAGTCCTCTGGTCGAGTATAACAAAGGCCCCTCATCGAGTATAGCAAAGTCCATTGGTCAAATACAGTAAAGTCCACTCATCGAGTATAACAAAGTCCCCCGATCGAGTATAACAAAGGCCTCTGGTCGAGTAAGACAAAGTCCCTTGATCAAGTATAAAAAAGTTCCCTGGTCAAGTATAACAAAGTCCCCTGATCAAGTATAAAAAAGTCCCCTGGTCGAGTATAACATATCTCCTGATTGAGTATAACAAAGTCCTCTGGTCGAGTATAAAAAAGTCCCCTGATCGAGTATAACAAAATCCCCTGGTCGAGTATAACAAAGTCCCCTCATCGAGTATAACAAAGGCCCCTCATCGAGTAAAACAAATTCCATTGGTCAAGTATAAAAAAGATCCCTGGTCGAGTATAACAAAGTCTCCTGATCGAGTATAACAATGTCCCCTGGTCGAGTATAGCAAGTCCCCTGATCGAGTATAACAAAGCCTCCTCATCGAGTATAACAAAGTCCCCTGATCGAGTATAACAAAGCCCAATGCTCGAGTATAACAAAGTCCCGTGGTCGAATCCAAAAAAGGCCTCTAATCGAGTATAAGAAAGTCCCCTGACCGAGTATAACAAAGCCGCCTAATCGAGTCTAACAAAGTCCCCTGGTCGAGTATAACAAAGTGCCCAGTTCGAGTCTATCAAAGTCCCCTTATCGAGTATAACAAATTCCCCTTATCGAGTTTAACAAAGTTCCCTTATAGAGTATAACAAAGTCCCCTTTAGAGTATAACAAAGTCCCCTAGTTGAGAATAACAAAGTCCCTTGATCAAGTATAACATATTCCCTGATTGTGTATAACAAAGTCCTCTGGTCGAGTATAAAAAAGTCCCCTGATCGAGTATAACAAAGTCCCCTTGTCGAGTATAGCAGAGTCCCCTCATCGAGTATAACAAAGGCCCCTCATCGAGTATAACAAAGTCCATTGGTCAAGGATAAAAAAGTCCCCTTATCGAGTATAACAAAGTCCCCTAATAGAGTATAACAAAGGCCCCTGGTTGAGTATAACAAAGTCCCCTGATCGAGTGTAACAAAAGTCCCCTGATCGAGTATAGCAAAGTCCCCTGATCGAGTATAAAAATGTCCCCTGGTCCAGTGTAACAAAGTGCCCTCATCGAGTATAAAAAAGTTCCCTGGCCCAGTATAATAAAGTCCCTAGATCGAGCATACCAAAGTCCCCTGATCGTTTATAACAAAGTCCCCCGGTTGAGTAGAGCAAAGGGCCCTGATCGAGTAAGACAAAGTCCCCTGATCGAGTATAACAAAGTCCCATGATCGAGTATAAAAAAGCCCCCTAGACGAGTATAACAAAGTCGTCTGGTCGAGTATAACAAAGTCCCCTAATCGAGTATAACAAAGACCCCTGGTCGACTATAGCAAAGTCCCCTGGTCGAGTATAACAATGCCTCCTCATCGAGTATAACAACGTCCCCTAATCAAGTATAACAAAGTCCCCTAATCGAGTATAACAAAGACCCTGGTCGAGTATAACAAAGTCCCTTAATCGAGTATAACAAAGTCCCCTGGTCGACTATAGCAAAGTCCCCTGGTCGAGTATAACAAAGGCCCCTCATCGAGTATAACAAACTCCATTGGTCAAGTATAAAAAAGTTCCCTGGTCGAGTATAACAAAGTCCCCTAATCGAGTATAACAAAGTCCCCTTTTCGAGTATAGCAAAGTCCCCTGATAGAGTATGACAAAGCCTCCTGATCGAGTATAACAAAGTCCCCTAATCGAGTATAAAAAAGCCCCCTGTTCGAGTATAACGAAGTCCCCTGGTCGAGTATAGCAAAGTCCCATCATCGAGTATAACAAAGCCTCCTGATCGAGTATAACAAAGTCCCCTGATCGAGTATAACAAAATCCCCTGCTCGAGTCTAACAAATTCCCCTTATCGAATATAACAAATTCCCCTTATCGAGTATAACAAAGTCCCCTTATCGAGTATAACAAAGTCCCCTAATCGAGTATAACAAAGGCCCCTGGTCGAGTATAACAAAGTTCCCTGATCTAGTGTAACAAAAGTCCCCTGATCGAGAATAACAAAGTCCCCTAATCGAGCATAAAAATGTCCCCTGGTTCAGTGTAACAAAGTCCCCTGATCGAGTATAACAAATTCCCCTAATCAAGTATAACAAAGTCCCCTGATCGAGTTTAACAAAGTCGCCTGATCGAGTATAACATATCCTCTGATCGAGTATAACAAAGTCCTCTGGCCGAGTATGACAAAGTCCACTGATCGAGTATAACAAAGTCCCCCGGTCGAGTATAACAAAGTCCCCTGATCGAGTATAACCAAGGCCCCTCATCGAGTTTAGCAAAGTCCATTGGTTAAACATAGGAAAGTCCACTGATCGAGTATAACAAAGTCCCAGATCGAGCATAACAATGTCCCCTGATCGATTATTACAAAGTCCCCTGGTCGAGAATAGCAAAGGGCCCTGATCGAGTAAGACAAAGTCCCCTGATCGAGTATAACAAAGTCCCCTAATCGAGTATAACAAAGCCCCCTGGACGAGTATAACAAAGTTCCCTGATCGAGTATAACAAAGTCCTATGATCGAGTATAATAAAATCCCCTGGTCCAGTATAACAAAGTCCCCTGATCGAGTATAACATATCCCCTGATCGAGAATTACAAAGTCGCCTGGCCCAGTATAACAAAGACCCCAGATCGAGCGTAACAAAGTCCCCTGATCGATTATAACAAAGTCCCCAGGTCGAGTATAACAAAGGCCCTGCCAAGAATGAGACAAAGTCCCCTGATCGAGTATAACAAAGTCCCTGATCGAGTATAACAAAGCCCCCTGGACAGAGTATAACAAAGACCCCTGATCGTGTATAACAAAGTCCCCTGATCGAGTATTACATATCCCCTGATCAAATATAAGAAAGTCCCTGGTGGAGTATAAGAAAGTCCCCTGATCGAGTGTAACAAAAGTCCCCTGATCAAGAATAACAAAGTCCCCTGATCGAGTATAAAATTGTCCCCTGGTCCAGTGTAACAAAGTCCCCTGATCGAGTATAAAAAAGTTCCCTGGCCCAGTATAACAAAGTCCCTAGATCGAGCATACCAAAGTTCACTGATCGAGTATAGCAAAGTCCCCTGATCGAGTATAACAAAGCCCCCTAGACGAGTATAACAAAGTTCCCTCATCGAGTATAATAAAGTCCATTGGTCAAGTATAAAAAAGTCCCCTGGACGAGTATAACAAAGTCCCCTGATCGTGTATAAAAAAGACCCCTAGACGAAAATAACAAAGTCCCCTGATCGAGTATAACAAAGTCCCCTAATCGAGTATAACAAAGTCCCCTGGTCCAGTATAACAAAGTCCCCTGATCAAGTATAACATATCCACCTGATAGAGTATAACAACGTCTCCTGGACCAGTTTAACAAAGTCCCCAGATCGAGCATAACAAAGTCCCCTAATCGATTATAACAAAGTCCCCTGGTCGAGTATAACAAAGGGGCCCGATCGAGTAAGACAAAGTCCCCTGATCGAGCATAACAAAGTCCCCTGATCCTAGTATAACAAAGCCCCCTGGATGAGTATAACAAATTCCCCTGAACCGAGTATAACAAAGTCCCCTGATCGAGTAAAACATATCCCCTGATCGAGTATAAAAAAGTCCCTGGTGGAGTATAACAAAGTCCCCTGGTCGAGTATAACAAAGTTTTCTAATCGAGTATAACAAAGGCCCCTGGTTGAGTATAAGAAAGTCCTCTGATCAAGTATAACAAAGTCCCCTAATCGAGTGAAACAAAGTCCCCTAATCCAGTATAACAAAGGCCCCTGGTCGAGTATAACAAAGTCCCCTGATCGAGTGTAACAAAAGTCCCCTGATCGAGTATAACAAAGTCCCCTGATCGAGTATAAAAATGTCCCCTGGTCCAATGTAACAAAGTGCCCTGATCGAGTATAAAAAAGTTCCCTGGCCCAGTATAGTAAAGTCCCTAGATCGAGCATACCAAAGTCCCCTGATCGTTTATAACAAAGTCCCCCGTTCGAGTATAGCAAAGGGCCCTGATCGAGTAAGACAAAGTCCCCTGATCGAGTATAACAAAGTCCCATGATCGAGTATAAAAAAGCCCCTAGACGAGTATAACAAAGTCGTCTGGTCGAGTATAACAAAGTCCCCTAATCGAGTATAACAAAGTCCCCTGGTCGACTATAGCAAAGTCCCCTGGTCGAGTATAACAAAGCCTCCTCATCGAGTATAACAAAGTCCCCTAATCGAGTATAACAAAGTCCCCTAATCGAGTATAACAAAGATCCTGGTCGAGTATAACAAAGTCCCTTAATCGAGTATAACAAAGTCCCCTGGTTGACTATAGCAAAGTCCCCTGGTCTTGTATAACAAAGGCCCCTCATCGAGTATAACAAACTCCATTGGTCAAGTATAAAAAAGTTCCCTGGTCGAGTATAACAAAGTCCCCTAATCGAGTATAACACAGCCCCCTTTTCGAGTATAGCAAAGTCCCCTGATGGAGTATGACAAAGCCTCCTGATCGAGTATAACAAAGTCCCCTAATCGAGAATAACAAAGCCCCCTGTTCGAGTATAACGAAGTCCCCTGGTCGAGTATAGCAAAGTCCCCTCATGGAGTATAACAAAGCCTCCTGATCGAGTATAACAAAGTCCCCTGATCGAGTATAACAAAATCCCCTGTTCGAGTCTAACAAAGTCCCCTTATCGAGTATAACAAATTCCCCTTATCGAGTATAACAAAGTCCCCTTATCGAGTATAACAAAGTCCCCTAATCGAGTATAACAAAGGCCCCTGGTCGAGTATAACAAAGTTCCCTGATCGAGTGTAACAAATGTCCCCTGATCGAGAATAACAAAGTCCCCTAATCGAGCATAAAAATGTCCCCTGGTTCAGTGTAACAAAGTCCCCTGATCGAGTATAACAAAGTCCCCTAATTAAGTATAACAAAGTCCCCTGATCGAGTTTAACAAAGTCGCCTGATCGAGTATAACATATCCTCTGATCGAGTATATCAAAGTCCTCTGGCCGAGTATGACAAAGTCCCCTGATCGAGTATAACAAAGTCCCCTGGTCGAGTATAACAAAGTCCCCTGATCGAGTATAACCAAGGCCCCTCATCGAGTTTAGCAAAGTCCTTGGTCAAATATAGGAAAGTCCACTGATCGAGTATAACAAAGTCCCAGATCGAGCATAACAATGTCCCCTGATCGATTATAACAAAGTCCCCTGGTCGAGAATAGCAAAGGGCCCTGATCGAGTAAGACAAAGTCCTCTGATCGAGTATAACAATGTCCCCTAATCGAGTATAACAAAGCCGCCTGGACGAGTATAACAAAGTTCCCTGATCGAGTTTAACAAAGTCCTATGATCGAGTATAATAAAGTCCACTGGTCCAGTATAACAAAGTCCCCTGATCGAGTATAACATATCCCCTGATCGAGAATTACAAAGTCGCCTGGCCCAGTATAACAAAGTCCCCAGATCGAGCGTAACAAACTCCCCTGATCGATTATAACAAAGTCCCCAGGTCGAGTATAACAAAGGCCCTGCCAAGAATGAGACAAAGTCCCCTGATCGAGTATAACAAAGTCCCCTGATCGAGTATAACAAAGCCCCCTCGACGAGTATAACAAAGACCCCTGATCGTGTATAACAAAGTCCCCTGATCGAGTATTACATATCCCCTGATCAAATATAAGAAAGTCCCTGGTTGAGTATAAGAAAGACCCCTGATCGAGTGTAACAAAAGTCCCCTGATCAAGAATAACAAAGTCCCCTGATCGAGTATAAAAATGTCCCCTGGTCAAGTGTAACAAAGTCCCCTGATCGAGTATAAAAAAGTTCCCTGGCCCAGTATAACAAAGTCCCTAGATCGAGCATACCAAAGTTCCCAGATCGAGTATAACAAAGTCCCCTCATCGAGTGTAACAAAAGTCCCCTGATCGAGTATAACAAAGTCCCCTGATCGAGGATAAAAATGTCCCCTGGTCCAGTGTAACAAAGTCCCCTGATCGAGTATAAAAAAGTTCCCTGGCCCAGTATAATAAAGTCCCTAGATCGAGCATACCAAAGTCCCCTGATCGTTTATAACAAAGTCCCCCGGTCGAGTATAGCAAAGGGCCCTGATTGAGTAAGACAAAGTCCCCTGATCGAGTATAACAAAGTCCCCTGATTGAGTATAAAAAAGCCCCCTAGACGAGTATAACAAAGTCCTCTGGTCGAGTATAACAAAGTCCCCTAATCGAGTATAACAAAGTCCCCTGGTCGACTATAGCAAAGTCCCCTGGTCAAGTATAACAAAGCCTCCTCATCGAGTATAACAAAGTCCCCTAATCGAGTATAACAAAGTCATCTAATCGAGTATAACAAAGTCCCTGGTCGAGTATAACAAAGTCCCTTAATCGAGTATAACAAAGTCCCCTGGTCGACTATAGCAAAGTCCCTTGGTCGAGTATAACAAAGGTCCCTCATCGAGTATAACAAACTCCATTGGTCAAGTATAAAAATGTTCCCTGGTCGAGTATAACAAAGTCCCCTAATCGAGTATAACAAAGTCCCCTTTTCGAGTATAACGAAGTCCCCTGGTCGAGTATAGCAAAGTCCCCTCATCGAGTATAACAAAGCCTCCTGATCGAGTATAACAAAGTCCCCTGATCGAGTATAAAAAAGTCCCCTGGTCGAGTATAACAAAGCCCCCTGCTCGAGTATAACAAAGTCTCCTGATCGAGTCCAAAAAAGGCGTCAAATCGAGTATAACAAAGTTTCCTGATCTAGTATAACAAAGACCCCTGATCGAGTATAACAAAGTCCCCTCATCGAGTATAAGAAAGTCCCCTGATCGAGTATAACAAAACGCCGTATCGAGTAACAAAGTCCGTGTCGAGTATAACATCTGATCGAGTATAACAAAGTCCTTGGTGGAGTATAACAAAGTCCCCTGGTCGAGTATAACAAAGTTTTCTAATCGAGCATAACAAAGGTCCCCTGTCGAGTATAACAAATTCCCCTAATCAAGTATAACAAAATCCCCTGATCGAGTATAGCAAAGTCCTCTGTTCGAGTATAACATATCCCCTGATCGAGTATAACAAAATCCTCTGGTCGAATATGACAATGTCCTCTGATCGAGTATAAAAAAGTCCCCTGGTCCAGTTTAACAAAGTCCCATTATCGAGTATAACAAAGTCCCCTAATCGAGTATAACAAAGGCCCCTGGTCGAGTATAACAAAGTCCCCTGATCGAGTATAAAAATGTCCCCTGGTCCAGTGTAACAAAGTCCCCTAATCGAATATAAAAAAGTCCGCTTGCCCAGTATAATAAAGTCTCTAGATCGAGCATACGAAAGTCCACTGATCGATTATAACAAAGTCTCCCGGTCGAGTATAGCAAACGGCCCTGATCGAGTAAGACAAAGTCATCTGATCGAGTATAACAAAGTCCTCTGATCCAGTATAACAAAGCCCCCTGGATGAGTATAACAAAGTCCCCTGGTCCAGTATAACAAAGTCCCCTGATCGAGTATAACATATCCCCTGATCGAGTATAACAACGTCTCCTGTCCCAGTTTAACAAAGTGCCCAGATCGAGCATAACAAAGTCCCCTAATCGATTATAACAAAGTCCCCTGGTCGAGTATAACATATACCCTGATCGAGTATAACAAAGGCCCTGGTGGAGTATAACAAAGTCCCCTGGTCGAGAATAACAAAGTTTTATAATCGAGCATAACAAAGGCACCTGGTCGAGTATAACAAAGTCCTCTCATCAAGTATAACAAAGTCCCCTAATTGAGTATAACAAAGTCCCCTAATCAAGTATAACAAAGTCCCCTGATCGAGTATAACATATCCCCTGATCGAGTATAGCAAAGTCCCCTGATCGAGTATAACAAAGTCCCCTGGTCGAGTATAACAAAACCCCCTCATGAAATATAACAAAGGCCCCTAATCGAGTATAACAAAGTCCCCTGAATGAGTATAACAAAGTCCTCTGGTTGAGTATAACAAAGTCCCCTGATCGAGTATAACATATCCCCTGATCGAGTATAACAAAGTCCCCTGATCGAGTATAACAAAGGCCCCTCATCGAGTATAGCAAAGTCCATTGGTCAAATATAGGAAAGTCCACTGATCGAGTATAACAAAGTCCCAGATCGAGCATAACAAAGTCCCCTGGTCGAGTATAGCAAAGGGCCATGATCGAGTAAAACAAAGTCCCCTGGCCGAGTATAACAAAGGCCCTGATCGAGTAAGACAAAGTCCCCTGATCGAATATAAAAAAGTCCCCTGATCGAGTATAACAAAGCCCCCTGGACGAGGATAACAAAGAACCCTGATCGAATATAACAAAGTCCCCTGATCGAGTATTACATATCCTCTGATCGAGTATAACAAAGTCTTCTGGTCGAGTATGACAAATTTCCCTGATAGAGTATAACAAAGTCCCCTGGTTGAGTATAACAAAGTCCCCTGATCGAGTATAACATATCTCCTGATTGAGTATAACAAAGTCCTCTGTTCGAGTAAAAAAAAGTCCCCTGATCGAGTATAACAAAATCCCATGGTCGATTATAACAAATTCCCTCATCGAGTATAACAAAGGCCCCTCATCGAGTATAACAAAGTCCATTGGTCAAGTTTAAAAAAGATCCCTGGTCGAGTATAACATAGTACCCTGATCGAGTATAACAATGTCCCCTGGTCAAGTATAGCAAAGTCCCCTGATCGAGTATAACAAAGCCTCCTGATCGATTATAAAAAATTCCCCTGATCGATTATAACAATGCCCAATGCTCGAGTATAACAAAGTCCCCTGGTCGAGTCCAAAAAAGGCCTCTAATCGAGTATAAGAAATTCCCCTGATCGAGTATAACAAAGCCACCTAATCGAGTATAACAAAGTCGCCTGGTCGAGTATAACAAAGTCCCCTGTTCGAGTCTATCAAAGTCCCCTTATCGATTATAACACATTCCCCTTATCGAGTTTAACAAAGTTCCCTTATCAAGTATAACAAAGTCCCCTAATCGAGTATAACAAAGGACCCTGGTCGAGTATAACAAAGTCCCCTCATCGAGTGTAACAAAAGTCTCCTGATCGAGTATAACAAAGTCCCCTAATCGAGTATAAAAATGTCCCCTGGTCCAGTGTAACAAAGTCCCCTGATCGAGTATAAAAAAGTTCCCTGGCCCAGTATAATAAAGTCCCTTGATCGAGCATACCAAAGTCCCCTGATCGTTTATAACAAAGTCCCCCGGTCGAGTATCGAAAGGGCCCTGATCGAGTAAGACAAAGTCCCCTGATCGAGTATAATAAAGTCCCTGATCGAGTATAAAAAAGTCCCCTAGACGAGTATAACAAAGTCCTCTAATCGAGTATAGCAAAGTCCCCTGATCGAGTATAACATATCACCTGATCGAGTATAACAAAGTCCTCTGGTCGAGTATAACAAAGTCCCCTGATCGAGTATAACAAAGGCCCCTCATCGAGTATAGCAAAGTCCATTGGTCAAATGCAGTAAAGTCCACTCATCGAGTATAACAAAGTCCCCCGATCGAGTATAACAAAGGCCTCTGGACGAGTAAGACAAAGTCCCTTGATCAAGAATAAAAAAGTCCCCTGGTCAAGTATAAAAAAGTCCTCTGGTCGAGTATAACAAAGTCTCCTGATCGAGTATAACAATGTCCCCTGGTCGAGTATAGCAAAGTCCCCTGATCGAGTATAACAAAGCCTCCTCATCGAGTATAACAAAATCCCCTGGTCGAGTATAACAAAGTCCCCTCATCGAGTATAACAAAGGCCCCTCATCGAGTAAAACAAATTCCATTGGTCAAGTATAAAAAAGATCCCTGGTCGAAGTATAACAAAGTCTCCTGATCGAGTATAACAATGTCCCCTGGTCGAGTATAGCAAAGTCCCCTGATCGAGTATAACATATCCTCTGATCGAGTATAACAAAATCCCCTGGTCGAGTATAACAAAGTCCCCTCATCGAGTATAACAAAGGCCCCTCATCGAGTAAAACAAATTCCATTGGTCAAGTATAAAAAAGATCCCTGGTCGAGTATAACAAAGTCACCTGATCGAGTATAACAATGTCCCCTGGTCGAGTATAGCAAGTCCCCTGATCGAGTATAACAAAGCCTCCTCATCGAGTATAACAAAGTCCCCTGATCGAGTATAACAAAGCCCAATGCTCGAGTATAACAAAGTCCCGTGGTCGAATCCAAAAAAGGCCTCTAATCGAGTATAAGAAAGTCCCCTGACCGGGTATAACGAAGCCGCCTAATCGAGTATAACAAAGTCCCCTGGTCGAGTATAACAAAGTCCCCTGTTCGAGTCTATCAAAGTCCCCTTATCGAGTATAACAAATTCCCCTTATCGAGTTTAACAAAGTTCCCTTATAGAGTATAACAAAGTTCCCTAATCGAGTATAACAAAGGCCCCTGGTCGAGTATAAGAAAGTCCCCTGATCGAGTGTAACAAATGTCCCCTGATCGAGTATAACAAAGTCCCCTGATCGAGTATAAAAATGTCCCCTGGTCCAGTTTAACAAAGTCCCCTGATCGAGTATAAAAAAGTTCCCTGGCCCAGTATAACAAAGTCCTTAGATCGAGCATACCAAAGTCCCCTGATCGTTTATAAAAAAGTTCCCCGGTCGAGTATAGCAAAGGGCCCTGATCGAGTAAGACAAAGTCCCATGATCGAGTATAACAAAGTCCCCTGATCGAGTATAAAAAAGCCGCCTAGACGAGTATAACAAAGTCCTCTGGTCGAGTATAACAACGTCCCTTAATCGAGTATAACAAAGTCCCCTGGTCGACTATAGCAAAGTCCCCTGGTCGAGTATAGCAAAGCCTCCTCATCGAGTACAACAAAGTCCCCTAATCGAGTATACCAAAGTCCCCTAATTGAGTATAACAAAGTCCCTGGTCGAGTATAACAAAGTCCCTTAATCGAGTATAACAAAGTCCCCTGGTCGACTAGAGCAAAGTCCCCTGGTCCAGTATAACAAAGGCCCCTCATCGAGTATAACAAACTCCATTGGTCAAGTATAAAAAAGTTCCCTGGTCGAGTATAACAAAGTCCCCTAATCGAGTATAACAAAGTCCCCTTTTCGAGTATAGCAAAGTCCCCTGATGGAGTATAACAAAGCCTACTGATCGAGTATAACAAAGTCCCATAATCGAGTATAACAAAGCCCCCTGTTCGAGTATAACGAAGTCCCCTGGTCGAGTATAGCAAAGTCACCTCATCGAGTATAACAAAGCCTCCTGATCGAGTACAACAAAGTCCCCTGATCGAGTATAACAAAGCCCCCTGCTCGAGTATAACAAAGTCCACTGATCGAGTCCAAAAAAGACCTCAAATCGAGTATAACAAAGTCCCCTGATCTAGTATAACAAAGGCCCCTAATCGAGTATAACAAAGGCCCTCATCGATGATAAGAAAGTCCCCTGATCGAGTATAACAAAGCCGCCTAATCGAGTATAACAAAGTCCCGAGGTCGAGTATAACATATCCCCTGATCGAGTATAACAAAGTCCCTGGTGGAATATAACAAAGTCCCCTGGTCGAGTATAACAAAGTTTTCTAATCGAGCATAACAAAGGCCCCTTGTCGATTATAACAAAGTCCTCTGATCAAGTATAACAAAGTCCCCTGATCGAGTATAACAAAGTCCCCTAATCAAGTATAACAAAGTCCCCTGATCGAGTATTGCAAAGTCCTCTGTTCAAGTATAACATATCCCCTGATCGAGTATAACAAAATCCTCTGGTCGAATATGACAAAGTCCCCTGATAGAGTATAAAAAAGTCCCCTGGTCCAGTATAACAAAGTCCCATTATCGAGTATAACACAGTCCCCTAATCGAATGTAACAAAAGTCCCCTGATCGAGTATAACAAAGTCCCCTAATCGAGTATAAAAATGTCCCTTGGTCCAGTGTAACAAAGTCCCCTGATCGAATATAAAAAAGTCCGCTTGCCCAGTATAATAAAGTCCCTAGATCGAGCATACTAAAGTCCACTGATCGATTATAACAAAGTCCCCCGGTCGAGTATAGCAAACGGCCCTGATCGAGTAAGACAAAGTCATCTGATCGAGTATAACAAAGTCCTCTGATCGAGTATAACAAAGCCCCCTGGATGAGTATAACAAAGTCTCCTGGTCCAGTATAACAAAGTCCCCTGATCGAGTATAACATATCCCCTGATCGAGTATAACAACGTCTCCTGCCCCAGTATAACAAAGTGCCCAGATCGAGCATAACAAAGTCCCCTAATCGATTATAACAAAGTCCTCTGGTCGAGTATAACAAAGGGCCCTGATCGAGTAAGACAAAGTCCCCTCATCGAGTATAACAAAGTCCTTTGATACTAGTATAACAAAGTCCCCTGGACGAGTATAACAAAGTCCCCTCTACCGAGTATAACAAAGTCCCCTGATCGAGTATAACATATCCCCTGATCGAGTATAACAAAGGCCCAGATGGAGTATAACAAAGTCCCCTGGTCGAGAATAACAAAGTTTTCTAATCGAGCATAACAAAGGCCCCTGGTCGAGTATAACAAAGTCCTCTGATCAAGTATAACAAAGTTCCCTAATCGAGTATAACAAAGTCCCCTAATCAAGTATAACAAAGTCCCCTGATCGAGTATAACATATCCCCTGATCGTGTCTAACAAAGTCCCCTGATCGAGTATCACAAAGTCCCCTGGTCGAGTATAACAAAACCCTCTCATAAAATATAACAAAGGCCCGTAATCGAGTATAACAAAGTCCCCTGAATGAGTATAACAAAGTCCTCTGGTTGAGTATAACAAAGTCCCCTGATCGAGTATAACATATCCCCTGATCGAGTATAACAAAGTCCTCTGGTCGAGTATAAAAAAGTCCCCTGATCGCATATAACAAAGTCTCCTGGTCGTGTATAACAAAGTCCCCTGATCGAGTATAACAAAGGCCCCTCATTGAGTAGAACAAATTCCATTGGTCAAGTATAAAAAAGTCCCCTGGTTCGAGTATAACAAAGTCCCCTAATCGAATATAACAAAGTCCTCTGGTCGAGTATAAAAAGGTCCCCTAATCGAGTAAACAAAGTCCCCTGCTCGAGTATAACAAAATCCCCTGATCGAGCATAACAAATTTCCCTAATCGAATATAACAAAGTCCTCTGGTCAAGTATAAAAAAGTCCCCTGGTCGAGTATAACAAAGTCCCCGGTTCGTGTATAACAAAGTCCCCTGGTCGAGTATAGCAAAGTCCCCTGATAAAGTATAACAAAGCCTCCTCATCGAGTATAACAAAGTCCCCTGATCGAATATAACAAAGCCCCCTGCTCGAGTATAAGAAAGTCACCTGATCGAGTATAACAAAGTCTCCTGATCTAGTATAACAAAGGCCCCTCATCGAGTCCAAAAAAGGCCCCTAATCGAGTGTAACAAAGTCCCCTGGTCGAGTATAGCAAAGTCCCCTGATAAAGTATAACAAAGCCTCCTCATCGAGTATAACAAAGTCCCCTGATCGAATATAACAAAGCCCCCTGCTCGAGTATAAGAAAGTCCCCTGATCGAGTATAACAAAGCCGCCTAATCGAGTATAACAAAGTCCCCTGGTCGAGAATAACAATGTCCCCTGTTCGAGTATAACAAAGTCCACTGGTCGAGTATAGCAAAGTCCCTTGATCGAATATGACAAAGCCTCCTGATCGAGTATAACAAAGTCCCCTAATCGGGGTATAACAAAGCCCCCTGCTCGAGTATAACAAAGTCCCCTGGTCGAGTATAGCAAAGTCCCCTGATCGAGTATAACAAAGCCCCCTGCTCGAGTATAACAAAGTCCCTAATCGAGTCCAAAAAAGGCCTCTAATCGTGTATAACAAAGTCCCCTGATCTAGTATAACAAAGGCCCCTTATCGAGTATAACAAAGGCCCCACATCGAGCATAAGAAAGTACCCTGATCGAACATAACAAAGCCGCCTAATCGAGTATAACAAAGTCCCCTGGTCGAGTAAAACAAAGTCCCCTGTTCGAGTCTAACATTAAGTCCCCTTATCGAGTATAACAAATTCCCTTATCAAGTATAATAAAGTCCCCTTATCGAGTATAACAAAGTCCATTGGTCAAGTATAAAAAAGTCCCCTGGTCCAGTATAACAAAGTCCCCTAATCGAGTACAAAAAAGTCCCCTGGCCCAGTGTAACAAAGCCCCCATATCGTGCATAACAAAGTCCCCTAATCGATTATAACAAAGTCCCCTGGTCGAGTATGACAAAGTCCCCTCATTGAGTATAAAAAAGCCCCCTAGTTGAGTATAACAAAGTTCCCTGATCGAGTATAACAAAGTCCCCTGATCGAGTATAACAATACCCCCTGGATGAGTATAACAAAGTCCCCTGGTCGAGTATGACAAAGTCCCCTCATTGAGTATAAAAAAGCACCCTAGTTGAGTATAACAAAGTCCCCTGCTACAGTATAACAAAGTCCCCTGATCGAGTATAACATATCCCCTGATCGAGTATAACAAAGTCCCCTGGTCGAGTATAACAAAGTCCGCTGATCGAGTATAACAAAGACCCCTCATCGAGTATAGCAAAGTCCATCGCTCAAATATAGGAAAGTCCACTGATCGAGTATGACAAAGTCCCCTGATCAAGTATAAAAAAGTCCCCTGGTCGAGTAAAACAAAGTCCCCTGATCAAGTATAAAAAAGTCCCCTGGTCGAGTAAAACAAAGTCCCCTGATCGAGTATAACAAAGTCCCCTGGTCGAGCATAACAAAACCCCCTCATCAAGTATAACAAAGGCCCCTAATCGAGTATAACAAAGTCCCCTGATTGAGTATAACAAGGTCCCCTGATCGAGTATAACAAAGTCCTCTGGTCGAGTATAAAAAAGTCCCCTGATCGAGTATAATAAAGGGCCCTCATCGAGTATAACAAAGTCCATTGGTCAAGTATAAAAAAGTCCCCTGGTCGAGTATAACAAAGTCCCCTGGTCGAGTATAGCAAAGTCCCGTGATCAAGTATAACAAAGCCTCCTGATAGAGTATAACAAAGTCCCCTGATCGAATATAACAAAGCCCCCTGCACGAGTATAAGAAAGTCCTCCGTTCGAGTATAACAAAGTCTCCTTATCGAGTATTACAAAGGCCCCTCATCGATTCCAAAAAAGGCCCCTAATCGAATATAAAAGTCCCCTGATCTAGTATAACAAAGCCTCCTGATCGAGTATAACAAAGTCCCCTGATCGAGTATAACAAAGCCCCCTGCTCGAGTATAACAAAGTCCCCTAATCGAGTCCAAAAAAGGCCTCAAATCGTGTATAACAAAGTCCCCTGATCTAGTATAACAAAGGCCCCTTATCGAGTATAACAAAGGCCCCACATCGAGCATAAGAAAGTACCCTGATCGAACATAACAAAGCCGCCTAATCGAGTACAACAAAGTCCCCTGGTCGAGTAAAACAAAGTCCCCTGTTCGAGTCTAACATTAAGTCCCCTTATCGAGTATAACAAATTCCCTTATCAAGTATAATAAAGTCCCCTTATCGAGTATAACAAAGTCCATTGGTCAAGTATAAAAAAAGTCCCCTGGTCCAGTATAACAAAGTCCCCTAATCGAGTACAAAAAAGTCCCCTGGCCCAGTGTAACAAAGCCCCCATATCGTGCATAACAAAGTCCCCTAATCGATTATAACAAAGTCCCCTGGTCGAGTATGACAAAGTCCCCTCATTGAGTATAAAAAAGCCCCCTAGTTGAGTATAACAAAGTTCCCTGATTGAGTATAACAAAGTCCCCTGATCGAGTATAACAATACCCCCTGGATGAGTAGAACAAAGTCCCCTGGTCGAGTATGACAAAGTCCCCTCATTGAGTATAAAAAAGCCCCCTAGTTGAGTATAACAAAGTCCCCTGCTATAGTATAACAAAGTCCCCTGATCGAGTATAACATATCCCC
>NW_024713351.1:0-29333 GCF_018991925.1 Homarus americanus | reverse complement strand
TAGGATTCCGCTCCAGTAGACGGTAGGATTCCGCCTCAGAATACGGTGGCATTCCGCCTCAGAATACGGTATTATTCCGCCTCAGAAGACGGTAGGATTCCGCCTCAGAAGACGGTAGGATTCCACCTAAAATACGGTAGGAAATATGGTTCTACGGTTCTAGTGTTCCAAAGAAGCACTTTTACCTCTTGTGAATATAGTTTGTTACAATGAGACAAGTCAGACTGTTTTCTTTTTTGGAGAATCAAAGAAAATTTATTTATTATAATGAATAACTCACACATATATATATATATATATATATATATATATATATATATATATATATATATATATATATATATATATATATATATATATATATATATATATATATATATATATATATATATATATATTATTTTTGTTGTTTTCTAATTTTTATGTTTTATTGGCTAGGCTAGGTTAGGTTGGTTCAGGTTAGGTTAGGTTAGGTCAGGTTAGGTCATTTTAGGTTAGGTTAGGTCAGGCAAGGTTAGGTTAGGTTAAGTATGATTCTGCCCCAAATGAGGGTTAGGATTTTGCCCGAGAATACTGTAGGATTCCACACCAGAAGAAAGTAGGATTCTACGCCGGAATACGGTAGGATTCCGCCCAGAATACTGTAGGATTCCGCACAGAATACGGTAGGATTCAGCTCCAGAATGCGGTAGGATTCAGCTCTAGAATGCGGTAGGATTCTACCCCGGAATACGGTAGGATTCTGTGCCAGAATAACGTAGAATTCCGCCCTAGAAGATGGTAATTTTCCGCTCTACAAGAAGGTAGGATTCCGCCCCAGAATAGGGTAGGATTCCGCCTAAAAGACGGTAGGACTCTGCCCCAGGAAACTGTAGCATCCCGCCTCAGAATATGGTAGGATTGCGCTCCGGGAGACGGTAGGATTCCGCCTAACAATAAGTTAGGTCTCCGCTCCAGTAGACGGTAGGATGCCGCTCCAAGAGACGGTAGGATTCCGCCTCAGAATACGGTAAGATTCAGCCTCAGAATACGGTAGGATTCCGTCCGAGAATAGGGTAAGATCATGGCCCAAAAGACACTAGGATTCCGCCCCAGAATACGGTAGGATTCCGCCCCAGAATAGGGTAGGATTCCGCCTAAAATATTGTAGGATTCTGCCCCAGGTAACTGTAGGATTCCGCCTCAGAATATGGTAGGATTCCGCTCCAGGAGACGGTAGGATTTCGCCTCAGAATACGGTAGGATTCCGTCCCAGAATAGGGTAGCATTCTGCCCCAGAGGACAGTAAGATTCCGCCCCAGAATACGGTTGGATTCCGCCCCAGAAAAGGGTAGGATTCCGCATAAAATACGGTAGGATTCTGCCCCAGGAGACGGTAGGATTCCGCCTCAGAATACAGTAGGATTCCGCCTGAGAATACTGTAGGATTCCGCCCCAGAAGACGGTAGGATTCCTCCTCAGAGTACGGTAGGATTCCGCCTCAGAATAGGGTAGCATTTTGCCCAAAATACGGTGGGATTCTTCCACAGGAGACGGTATTTTTCCGCCTCAGAATACTGTAGGATTCCGCTCCAGGAGAGGGTAGCATTCCTCCTCAGAATACAATAGGATTCCACCCCAGAATAGGGTAGGATTTTGCCTAAAATACGGTAGGATTTATGGTTCTACGGTTCTAGAGTTACAAAGAAGCACTTTTACCTCTTGTGAATATTGTCTGTGACAATGAGACAAGTCAGGCTGTTTTCTTTGTTGGATAATCAAAAAAAAGTTTATTTAAATTGATGGATAACTCACATATATTTTTATTATTTATATTGTTTTCTAATTTTTATGTTTTAATGGTTACGCTAGGGTAGGTTGGGTCAGGTTAGGTTAGGTTAGGTCAGGATAGGTCAGTTTAGGTTAGGTTAGGTTAGGTATGATTCTGCCCCAAATGATGGTTAGGATTTTGCCCGAGAAGACGATCGGATTCCGCCCAGAATACGGTTGGATTATACGCCAGAATACAGTAGGATTCTGCCCCAGAATACGATAGGATTCCGCCCAGAATACTGTAGGATTCCGCTCAGAATACGGTAGGATTCAGCTCCAGAATGCGGTAGGATTCTGTCCCGGAATACGGTAGGATTCCGCTTAAAATACGGTAGGATTCTGCCCCAGGAAACGGTAGGATTCCGCCTCATATTACAGTAGGATTCCGCCTCAAAATACGGTAGGATTCCGCGCCAGAAGGCGGTTGGATACCGTCCAAGAACTGGGTAGGATTCGTCCCCAGAAGACGGTAGGATTCCACGCCAGAATACGGTAGGATTCCGCTTAAAATACGGAATGATTCTGCTCGAGAAGACGCTAGGATTCCGCCTCAGAATACGGTAGGATTCCGCCTCAGAATACGGTATTATTCTGCTCGAGACAACGGTAGGATTCCGTCCCTGAATAGTGTAGGATTCTGCCCCAAAAGACGGTAGAATTCCGCCCCAGAAGACGGTAGGATTCCGCTCCAGGAGAAGGTAGGATGCCGCCTCAGAATACGGTAGGATTCAGCCTCAGAATAGGGTAGGATTCCGTCCCAGAAACGGGTAAGATTCTGCCCTAGAAGACGGTAAGATTCCGCCCCAGAATACGGTAGGATTCCGCCTCAGAATAGGGTAGGATTCCGCCTCAGAATGCCGTAGGATTCCGCTCCAGTAGGCGGTAAGATTCCTCTCCAGGAGAAGGTAGGATGCCGCCTCAGAATACGGAAGGATTCAGCCTCAGAATAGGGTAGGATTCCCTCCCAGAAATGGGTAAGATTCTGCCCTAGAAGACGGTAAGATTCCGCCCCAGAATAGGGTAGGATTCCGCCTCAGAATAGGGTAGGATTCCGCCTCAGAATGCCGTAGGATTCCGCTCCAGTAGGCGGTAGGATTCCTCTCCAGGAGAAGGTAGGATGCCGCCTCAGAATACGGTAGGATTCAGCCTCAGAAAAGGGTACGGTGTCACAATGAGACAAGTCAGACTGTTTTCTTTGTTGGAGAATCAGAGAAAATTTATTTAACTTGATGAATAACTCACATATATTTATATAATTTTGTTGTTTTCTAATTTTTATGTTTTATTGGTTAGGCTAAGTTAGGTTGTCATGGTCACGTCGACTGCTAATCTATTTAACTAATGATTCTTATTAAACTCCACGCCAGCAAAACATGAGTGAGTTAGCGACACCTGAGAAGACGTGTTTTTTCCCCATACACGCTAAACTGGTGTTCCCTCCCAGAGTCCCGCCATTGTGAAGACAGTTGTCAATGCGTTGTTATTCCACTTTCTCCTGGGAAGCTCAATCTTGAATTAGTCTGTGTAAATCAACTCAAGTAATTCGCCAGACCTTTGTCAACTGAGGGTCATCTTTGAATGTTTGTAATTATTGTCATTGCGGGAGTAGCGATCACTGGCAACTCAGGGGTATATATACCCTAAGGCGAGCCAAGGGAAGAGTTCCCTGATGCTGCTCCATGTTTCTCCAGATCCCATTGTGATCCTTGCATCCATTCAACAACGGCCCCGGATGTAGTAAATAACCAGCAGGGATCATATACGAAATGATGGCACAGATGCTGCCTGATTAATGTGCCCCACTGCTTCGTTGGGCCAGACCCCAGACTCGCCATGTTTCTGGCTACCCCACAATAACAACGGCCGTGAGCCCCAGTGCTCTACCCTGGGTTACTCCTTAGAAGTATGTCCACAGAGAGGGTTGTGACATGTATGTTAGGGATAATTAGATGGAAATAATTATCCCATGTTGGGTAGTGGTATGAGGGACACTACTGCCACCATTTATGAGGGCCTCTGTGTGCCAGTAACAATTCCTTTTACTCTCATACTTATTACCATTGGTAGCGTGACGAGAGGAGGCTCGTGGGTAGATGTAATGATAGTATCAAGCAATAGGGAAGAAATAACGGTAAATACTGTAGGTAAATAATAGACACAATATACAAATACAAAATTTACTTAAACAATAATATGAAATTAGGAGAAAGAATTTATTTGTACCAACAGACGAAATCTAGTACTAGGCCCTCAGGCTCAACATACTCACACCACTACTGGGTGGACATACTCAATAACACTTCCAACCCTACTGGGTGGACATACTCAATAACACACAACTCTTATAGTCATTTAGCACCATAAAGACCAGGGACAACTGCCACTACAACACTCAGTCGTCAGGGGTGATACTCAAGCAACAGCCATGGGGTCCAGCCACCATGGAGTACTTTCCGACGAACTCTGAAGATCCCAGTGGATTAATTCCACCACACAAATAGCCCTACTGAGTTAGACACTCATCCACCAATGATGGGGGCTGGTAGTGGTGTGTGGCTTGGTGATCCGGGGTCACCTCGCAGGCCGAGCATTAGGGCCAGACGAGCCAGCTATGGGGGCTATAGGTAGTCTGAAGTGTCTGACGGCCGGGTCTCACGAAGATAACTGATCCTACTGGACCTCGGACATCTCCCCAGACATAGTGGATACAACATCCACGCTACAGACACGGCCTAGGCTGCGTTAGGGACCTGTATGGATGAAGGGACGGGCACTCACTAACGGTAGAAAACAATATCACGTTTCAGGGACGTTAAAGACGTAAATATGACTTCACTCACAGCATATCAACTACGTTACTGTAACACTTGCACAATCAACTATTAATTGGATCAATTCACTTAAAGAAGGGCGAATTACAACACAGCGTGGAATGGCATACCTGTATGGATGAAGGGACGGGCACTCACTAACGGTAGAAATGCCCGCGGGGCCCTCATTCAAAATAGGCCAGAGAGTCACCTACTTCTATTCCTATGAATTAATTTACTGTACACTCTGACGTTGAAACTGAGACTATGAACTCAGTTTCATTCCCTACTATTATCTTCACTAACAATGCTCTGACTCAGCTATCAAAAGCAAAATTAAATTGATTACAAAGGGTTGGATAGCAACAGGTCCCAACATACAGCGTCTGCTACTAAATCCGCGGATTATATTCAAAGTTCCCTTAAGACAAAGACGGGGCAACAGAGAAAACGGGGGACGTTTCCACTGGGGGACTCAGAAGGTTTTGTGGACGTTTGAGAGTAATATGAATCCTTAAGGTTTTCAGGTTAGCCATTATCACGATCATGACAAAGCTTCCCCCTTCCCCAAGATTTATATTATGCGGTAACGTTCAGAAAACACGTAAGTATTGACATACACATTAAACGATTAATATAAAGTATAAATTCTCATACAAAACATTGCACAAATTATATCAATAAAATAGAAAAATAATTCCCTACCGGTGGTCAGAATTGGGTAAAAGAAATGGAAATCTGTTAACATACAACTAGAATATGACACACCTTCATAAAAAAATATATTGGGATACATATAACATAATAGCACCAAAAATAATAGCACATGGGGTTAGGTACAACATGTCATAATAATACTGAATGGGGTTAGATACATCATCATATAATAATACTGAGTGGCGGTAAATACATCATATCATATCATAATAATAATAAATGGTGTTACATACATCATATCATATAATAATAAATGGGGTTAGGTACATCATCATAGAATAATAATGAACTGAGTTAGATTCCTCATATCATATAATAATAATAACAAATGGGGTTACATGTTACAAAATACACCCTCACATCGGTAGATAAAGTGCACACTCAAAATTTCCTTACAGAACTCAAATTTCAATGTTCATAGATCATGAAAGTTTCTTTTATGCGATTGGTCAAATGCTTACAGGACACACTGAGATTTAACATAGATTTCTCAAGCTAGGACATAGACGAACGGACCCCATCAAGTCGAAGGAATGATTTGTTTGCCCTTAATCTAAATAGTCATGTCGCACTCGAGAGAGGCAGCACCATTCAAGGGACTCCGAACGAGCGGGTATTCCCAAGAATTCAATGCTAACGAAAAGGTCCTCATGAGAACACCACCAAACCAAAAACTGTCTGTACTTATGGCATTTGCCATGTACAAGTAATAGCACCATATTTTTATGCCCGAATACTCCCTGAAAGTCACGAACTCTACACCTATATACCAACAACACCCAGCCTACGTAGGACTTACCAACCTGAACTTGAGAATTCACCACTGGTATCTTTACTCAAACTTGTAACAGATACCCTTCAGATGATTGCATTACTGCCAATATATCTTCCAATCTCTGTCTTCTACTGCAAATTGACCATTCCTCGGCAAAATACTTTCAATAAAAAAAAATCATCAATTCTTTACCTCTCCCTTTACCACAAGTTACTTATAACTGATTGCACACTTCATTATCAACCAATAAGGGTCACTTAAAAAGCCCACTGCTTTTAAAGATCCAGTCTCACCACTGGTTTTCTCATCCTTACGGGAAATCGGGGAGCAGGAGCAACTACTATTCTCTCATCCCGTATAGCATCTCTCTCATCAGGCTCTGATTCTGAGGAAGAATCGTTAGGGGGAACCTGGATGTCATTTACATGGACAAACATATCTCTGTTGATACATCTTTTCACCTTTTCTGCTGCTCGTCGAATTACTTCTGTTTCATATGAAAGGTGGGTTAACTCATACGCTGCACCATTGCGTATGACTTCAGTTACTGTATATGGGCCCTTCCACTTAGCATTTAATTTCCTACTGGTACCTGGGATAGGAGCTTCATCTCTCACCCAAACAGTTTCCCCAAGCTGTACTGTCTGATTGACTCTATCTCGGTTGGCTACGTTCCGGAATTCTCTAGACATTCGTTCAGAAGTTTCCTTAATTACTCTGTGAGCTTCTCTCAACCCTTCAGTACTCTCGTTTTCTATTATTGGTAACTCAATGCCCACTTGTCTCTGTGCATGCCGGGAGAAGAATGCGAAGTGTGGCTGCACTCCAGTCGTTGTGTGAACAGAAGTGTTCAACGCATATTGGGTCGGACCCAAGAATCGTGGCCAGCGGCGCGGGTTATCTTCACACATTATTGACAAAATGTTCTTAAAAGTTCGGTGCATTCTCTCCGTGATACTGTTACCTCGGGGGCGGTAAGGCAAGGTAAAATACACTTTAATGTTAGTTAATCGACAGAGCTCCCTGAATTGTGCGGCAGTAAATTCTCCTCCATTATCCGCAATCTCTACTTTAGGACTACCGAAGACATTAACAAATTTCTCAAATTCACGGGTAACTTCTTGCGTGGTCTTCGTTCGCAATGGATAGAAGTTAACAAACCTTGAATAATGATCTATAATCGTTAACACATATCGGTAATCACTGATCCCTGAATGCATGTCAGTCAAATCTACCGAAACTCGTTCTAGTGGTTTGCTTACTACTGGTAATTCTTGCCAAAGTTGCGTAAGTCCCTTAGTTCCCTTAAACCTTTGACACATCTCGCATGATGCTACATAATCAACACAATCTTTACGGTAGTTAGGCCAATAAAACAAATTTGCTACTCGGGTGATGGTCTTCCACCGTCCTAAATGACCTGAGGTGGCATTGTCATGCTCCAACTCTAATGCGGCTTTACGTAAATGTTGAGGGATTACTAGACAATACTTCAATGCTTTATCAAGTTGTTCTTTTACTTGATACAATACTCCATTTATTACTTCAAAACTATCAACGGTGGCCTTTGGGTACTTATGTTGTGGAATTTTACCTCCTGCTAAATACTGTTTTAACTCTTGCCACCTTGGTTCTTTTTGTTTTTTCTTTACCAAAGTCTGCCTGTGTGGAACCTTCTAGTGTGGGAAATTGAGCGGCAACATGGTCTTGCATGACTTTTCTCAAGGTTCTGACTGGTCGACTTAATGCATCAGCCACTACATTAGCTCTACCGGGTTTGTATTCAATGTTATAAGCGTAATCTCTCATTTCTAAGATCCAACGGTTCATTCGCTGACTTTTGGTTTTCTTTCTAAAGACGGAGGTTAGAGGTTGGTGATCTGTCTTAATTGTAAACTGCGTACCCCAAAGAAAATGATGGAAGAACCTGCACGCTAACACAATGCCTAACGCTTCTTTATCGGTAGTGGAATAACGAGTTTCTGCCGGCTTTAACTTTCTAGAAAAATAACCCACTGGTCGCAAAGAGCCATCTTCTTGTACCTGATTAAGGGAAGCGCCTACACAGAAATTGCTGGCATCACTATGCAGTTCGAATGGTTTATAAATATCTGCCTTGACAAGAACTGGGTATGAAGCTAGTGCTTGCTTTAACTTCTGAAATGCTTCTTGACACTCATTAGGCCATGCAAAATCAACAGTCTGTTTCGTTAACTCAGTGAGGGGGTAAGCTACTTTGGCAAACTCGGGAACATGTTTACGGTAAAAGCCACACATACCCAAAAATTGGCGGACTTGTTTAACATTAGTTGGGGGTTTACACTCAGTCAGAGCTTGGACATTTCCTGGGTCAGGCTCAATGCCTCTCTCTGAAACTACATGTCCTAAGAATTTAACTTGCTTATGGCCAAATTGACACTTAGACAAATTTAGTTTAATACCCATCTCTTCAAATCTCTCAAATACTCTGGCGAGTCTTTGCAACAAGGTGGGGAAGTCAGGAGCCCATACTATTACATCATCAAGATAGTTTCGTACCCAGTCTTCAACTGCTAATGGAGCTAATACTCGGTTTACTTCTCGAGTGAAAACGGCAGGACTAGCTGAAAGCCCAAACGGAAGGCGTGTGAACCTCCATAGGTTGTACCCATCGCTAAAAGTAGTTAGATCTCGGCTACTGTCGTTAAGAATGACCTGATAATACGCATCCTTCAAATCTAATGTGGCATAATATTTATTTCCCGCAGCTTTCTCTACTAATTCGTCAATTCGTGGCAAGGGTTGTATATCGACCTTCAAATGCTTATTGACCGCTCGAAAATCTAAGCACACGCTTTGAACCGTTGGGTTTTGTTACCAGAACAATGGGGGATAACCAGGCGGCAGTCGATGGTTCAATGATATTACGATCCCTCATATCTGTTATCATTTCATTAATTATCTCTTTTGCTTTCTCGGGGTGTCTATACTGTGGTCCTCGGACAGGATTGTGGTTGGCGAGCTGAATGTTAGCGGGTATACCAGCAATTGACCCTATTTCATGTGGTCCTAAAACAAACAAGGAATCATGAGCTAGAATTACTTTCCGCAAATGTTTACGCATTTCTCGGTCTAGATGGTTCCACGGTTGGTTTCTAATTAACTCGTTCAACTTCTCTTGTCTAGTGGTTCCGCCCTTTACTTCGTCACATTCCGGTATCATACTGTTGGAAATCTCTTGGACATGTCTTACCTTCTTTACTGGACTGTTGGGAATTCCGGCACAAATTACACAGTCAAAGGATGGTACTCTTTGATCATCACCTACATTTACTTTTAATTGGTTTGAGGATCTCCTCTCCCCTTCTGTTTGAATGGCTAGGTGATGAGGTGCACAAAGGGATAATTCAGTTGAAGACTTTACTTTACACAATTTGTCATAGACCTGTTGAATATGTCCCAAGTGATTTCCTTTAGTGTCAACATACGAGATTATCTCCTCCGGGATTAACTCATATTCGCCAATGACAGTGCCAGCTCTCAAATACACTGATTTATCGGTACAATTACTTACGGGCAAATATATGCGTGAATCTGGCTGTACTCTAACACATATCTCTGGTTGTTGGTTGAAACTTTTATGCGTGAATCGTACACTCAGAATTTGACCTATCTCTACTTTCACCTTGATGGATAAGATCGGTGCATGGTGGCCTCGTACAATAGTCTTCCTATCAATATGGAGACTCTTCAACTGTGGTGGACAAGGTGCATCGGGCTTTAACGACAATCTATTGACGCATTTGATTCCTTTCATGTGCTCTCTCGTCACCACTCTCCCATATTCATGTGACTGGCCTGCCCAAATGAAAAGTTTCCTTTTACGTTCCCAGGTTACTCTAAATCTGCCAAGGAGATCTGCTCCGAATAGTAATTCTGCATTAAAGTAATTAACATCCACCACAATGGCATGGTGTCTGACTTTCAACTGTGGTGTTACTTGTACTGTTATGACTACTTTACCTTTAATTTTTAACTCATCTCCCGTAACACCCTGGTATCTATCTTTACAAGGTTTGATGGGTTGCAAATACAAAGTTTTTACTCGACTCTCCTTAATTAAGGTGGCTTCACTACCTGTATCTATTAAAGCAAGACAGACACATTCATTTACAGTAAACCATATGCAAGGAGACACATTGGAAGGAACCCGCTTATGTCAATATTTTGGATAATGCCGACGACTTGAGCGTCCGGGGCAGCGTTGACTGTTTCTCCGACACCCTACTTCTAAGCAATCCCAACATGAACGTGGGGGTGGATTTAATGGGCAAGTAGAGGTATCATGACTCTGTGTTCGGCAATATGGACAGTAAGGTCCCTGTCGCCTTCCAACTAACCTTTGACGAGGACTTTCAAATAAGGCTACAGCGTGTTGATCTCGCTGACTACTGGTACAGCAAGCTCCTCCTGTTACGTTACATTCTGCCCTACTGGCTCTTTCATTCTTTACTGGAAGTTCTTGGTTCGCATGTGTGTGAACTGGCCGGATACTAAGATACCCAGTTCTATTACCTTTCAGATAGTGGTGTCGGAGTCTCTCCAATCGTTCGGCCATCGTGTCTACTGGACAACAAGGGGAATAGTAAAACTTCAATTCCTCTTTCAACTGTTTTGGCAGTGGGTCGTACAATTTATCTTTCAACGTTTGTTCTTTACCTTCCATGGGCCCATACCGGCGGAAAATGGTTGTGAGAGTTGATTTAATTTGGCCCAAGAAGTGCCGGGGATCATCTTCCAAATTGTACTCTAACCGCGCAAATTCCTCCCAGGCATCTTCCAGAGGGATTGGTTTCACAAACAATTTCCGCAAGGTTACTTTAAGTTTATCCCAATCTTCCTCATCGGTACCAAGTTCTACTTGGACCATGGCTTCAACTTGCTGGTCCATGCGGTCGGTAGCTACATACCATCTATCCCTTGAGTTAACTGCGTTATACTCTACTCTCTTACAGAATTTAGTTAAGATGGTGTCTGCGTTAAGACCAACGAGGTCGTCAAAGGACAGCCTCGGAATGTATTGGTGGTAATGGGGGCCAGGAGATCGGCTGGGCATATCGTTAGGAGGGGGCAAAAGTGGAACCACGGCAGGGAGAGTAGGTACAGCCGGTTATTCCCTCCGTTCATCAAGCAAAGCTTGTTGTCTCCTTATTGTATCCATAGACTCAGCGAGTTTAGCCCGAAGAGCGTGGACTTCTGTTGCTAAATCAACAGCGGCTTTGGCTGTCATGGTCCCCTTATTTGCGTTAGCATCTGCCATTGTGTTACAACAAATCAATACTACAGGTATACCCCACTGTAAATACAATACATGCACAGTGCTCACTCAAGACCCAAGGACTGGTACTGATTTTCTGCAATACGACTAAACACTCCATGCATCAACTATTCAAAATACTGTTCAGATTATTAATCTCCCAAAAGATAATATTATTGCATGAAAAATACACTGAGACACTTTGCCATTCACAAACTCAGTATGGTGCAACACTGTGTGAACACTTCACGAATTTCTGTACTCACAATTCTGGGTCCATACACTTGTATAACATTTTCCATATACCGTATCACCATAAGGTCCTCACATATATAATACTGTACTCTGAAAGTATACTGGCATTAGAGTTCACATAACATACGTTTCACCAAATAATGAACCGTTAGCACCTGGTTAAAATAAACTTTAAAATTATAGCATATACATAGAAATATTAATATGAGGAACTGTAAAATGCCCCGAGATATTAAGTAAATGGAATATATATCCTACCTAACACAGAAACTAAAGAATATTACAAGTACAGAATTTAGCATCCACTTAACCTTTGCATATAGTGCAATGCTTCTGTTAGCAACTCAGAATGAAAACACTGGGCACTCCCACGATGGAAACATTTCACACTAGTGCCACAGCCCAAACATGTACTCACTGTCTGTAAGTAATACTGAGTTAACAACGGAAAAAATTTGGGCAGATTGTTACACATCAAAATTCTTCAAATATTAATGAACCTTATTCACACTCTACACTCAAGTTATTGTTGCAGGTAACATTTACTTTAAACAAGACTTTTTTCTAACCTAACCCAAAGGTATTTCTTTGAACTTATTTCACTTTCTTTGCAAACCACCACCAAAAGCTGTACCTCGGAAAAATATGGAACAAAATTATTAGCAATCTGAAATACTCATTAGTTACAGTGGAATGGTTATTAAATACCCGTACAGAGAAATGGTTATAACTCAGTTAAAAACTATAGTATCACAGTCATTCCTCCCAACTCGATACTATGTTCATTACATCACCATAGCTGCCACCATTTATGAGGGACACTACTGCCACCATTTATGAGGGCCTCTGTGTGCCAGTAACAATTCCTTTTACTCTCATTCTTATTACCATTGGTAGCGTGACGAGAGGAGGCTCGTGGGTAGATGTAATGATAGTACCAAGCAATAGGGAAGAAATAACGGTAAATACTGTAGGTAAATAATAGACACAATATACAAATACAAAATTTATTTAAACATTAATATGAAATTAGGAGAAAGAATTTATTTGTACCAAGAGACGAAATCTAGTACTAGGCCCTCAGGCACAACATACTCACACCATTACTGGGTGGACATACTCAATAACACTTCCAACCCTACTGGGTGGACATACTCAATAACACACAACTCTTATCGTCACTTAGCACCATAAAGACCAGGGCAACTGCCACTACAACACTCAGTCGTCAGGGGTGATACTCAAGCAACAGCCATGGGGTCCAGCCACCATGGAGTACTTTCCGACGAACTCTGAAGATCCCAGTGGATTAATTCCACCACACAAATAGCCCTACTGAGTTAGACACTCATCCACCAATGATGGGGGCTGGTAGTGGTGTGTGGCTTGGTGATCCAGGGTCACCTCGCAGGCCGAGCGTTAGGGCCAGACGAGCCAGCTATGGGGGCTATAGGTAGTCTGAAGTGTCTGACGGCCGGGTCTCACAAAGATAACTGATCCTACTGGACCTCGGACATCTCCCCAGACATAGTGGATACAACATCCACGCTACAGACACGGCCTAGGCTGCGTTAGGGACCTGTATGGATGAAGGGACGGGCACTCACTAACGGTAGAAAACAATATCACGTTTCAGGGGACGTTAAAGACGTAAATATGACTTCACTCAGAGCATATCAACTACGTTACTGTAACACTTGCACAATCAACTATTAATTGGGTCAAATCACTTAAAGAAGGGCGAATTACAACACAGCGTGGAATGGCATACCTGTATGGATGAAGGGACGGGCACTCACTAACGGTAGAAATGCCCGCGGGGCCCTCACTCAATATAGGCCAGGGAGTCCACCTACTTCTATTCCGATGAATTAATTTACTGTACACTCTGACGTTGAAACTGAGACTATGAACTCAGTTTCATTCCCTACTATTATCTTCACTAACAATGCTCTGACTCAGCTATCAAAAGCAAAATTTAATTGATTACAAAGGGTTGGATAGCAACAGGTCCCAACATACAGCGTCTGCTACTAAATCCGCAGATTATATTCAAAGTTCCCTTAAGACAAAGACGGGGCAACAGAGAAAACGGGGGACGTTTCCACTGGGGGACTCAGAAGGTTTTGTGGACGTTTGAGCGTAATATGAATCCTTAAGGTTTTCAGGTTAGCCGTTATCACGATCATGACAGTGGACCGCTGTATATGCTAGTGTCAGTATTAACGTATATGTGGAGTAAATAATCTACCATGAGTGCCATGTAATGTAACACCAGTAATGTTGTGAGTAAGAGTAAAGAAGAAGGGACTGAGTTTGCACTAAGCCCAAGAGTTGAGCCTGGTAGTTATATGTTTAATACAATATCTTTCCCCATTGATTGCATATTAATAAACTTGTTTTTAGAGTACTTTAGGTGTATTCCTTTCTCCCACAGTATTTTACCTTTATTTCCATCCAAGTGACTTGATACCAGAATTACTATACCCATGGGCCTAGACCCTCGACCATGCTACCAAAAGAAGGGCCATTGTAACGGGCCGTGTTTCCTCTTTTCAATAATTTACCATCCAGTTATTCTTTTCAATGAGTATCCTGTTTTATATACTTATCCTTCTTCAGTTCTTTACACACATACTTACTTTATATATTCTTGCTTATATTCTTATATGTTCTTTATCTCTATATACCTTATATTCTTATATATTCTTATATAAGTAACTCTTATGCTTCTCTGCTTATGTTTTCCAAGTCAATGTTCTTTCTTTTCATTTCCTTTAATATATTATAATCTCTTCCATATATTTTGTTCTAGTTATATTCTAAACCATGGATTAACCTGGGAAACCATGTCTTTCTTATTACCACACTTATTATACTTACAACGGTAGCCTGCCACCACCCAGGATTTTCTAGAATATAACATCTCTTAGTTAACTGTTAGGTAGCGAGCTTCTAGGCACGTGAGTTAGTTATTTTCTGAGAACCAATGTGGGAAAGGATAGAGTGGTGATACTCGTAGACGTAGATTACTAATTCAATATTTATTAACACAGTGATTGGATAAGATGCATCTTAGATTCACTCAGACAAAACAGAACTGCAATTTGTTTCTTAAGTCATCAAACACTTCAAGAACTTATTACCTCATTAAATACCTCCAAATACTTATTACTTCAATCGACAATTGTGGTATTGTCACTCTGCCAAATGATATTCAGTACTGGGTATACACCAGATATCACTGGACCCTCAGGTCTTACCTTACCAAGTAGCAAATTAACTCTTCACTTCTTGATTATATCATTATACTCTCAGATTATCATTTCATGGTCACTACCAATGAATACATAGCACACTGGACAACTCCACAATTATCTCAACATACAATACCTCCTGTTAATTCACAAGGAACAACATGGCACTTTTAACTCTCATTCAGTGGTTCAATACTTAACCTGGGATACTATATTTCTGCTAGTTATCCCCCAAACAAGGTACCATAATACTTAGGCCTATGTGACTGTGAGGAGTGCCCCAGGGTAACACTGGTCTCTACAACAAATGAAGATCGCTGTTAGGGGTCGGTTGTAGACCGACACACGCTCAGGGAGGGGGCGCCTGATTTGCGGGAAACGGACTTCCCAGTTCAGTCCTGTCGAATCAACGGCATCGTCCAACCCGGTTACCGCCCCACGTTAGCCGATGAGTATTCAGCTCAGCACACTGGAGAGACGTTGGGGAAGTCACGAATGCCTAAAGGTCTAACTTCAACTATACAAAACATACGCCTGGCAACGGTTCAGACAATATCTAAATCTCTACGTTACTCGACTTAATTGGCACAGAATTCACTATGTTAACACATGAGCACTGATATTCACCAAAATTGACTAAGTTAAACTGAATTAATAGGCGGCGGGAACACACGTTAACATACCTGGAGAGACGTTGAGGAAGTCACGAATGCGTGATTCTCCCTCGTGTAGAGGTATATATGTGCACCTGCTGGGCAGCTTGGGCCTCCCTATTCATACTAGAAGGGTCGATCTTACCAACAACATAACTTCTCTATCATTTTGGATCACTGTATACTTAGTTATGAACTCCGGTGTTCTTGATCAGGGTAATTTCCTATGTCTATTCATATAATCTAATCAGAGGTTGAGCTTGCCAGGAAAAGGTGGAATATACACGTCGATAACATTAATTCTGCAAGCTCAGGCCTGAGGCGAACAAGGGGCTATTCACGGGGAGGCGCTAGATCTTGGAGATTATACCAGTTGACAGAATAGTTCAGGAGATTAATGACTTTCTCAAATAGACAACTGACACTAATTAAACTATAAACATCAGATTCTCTGATGTCGGGGCGACAAAATGATATAACTTCAGGCACGATCAGAAACTCATGGATACCCCCACGGACGACATAAAATACGCCACTCTAGCTGGCAAACTCGACACTCACTTACTTGACACGTTCTACTAACGATAAGGACAGTTGAAGCATTCTACCCCACTCACAATGGATCTTGAATGTTCCAACTGTAAACCGACATATCTAAGTTGACTCAAAACAAGGGTGTTCTCTCTCACACTCAAATTCATTTTATAGAGAGGTTGGTTTCAGTAAGTCAGAGAAAATGGGATAACGGAGGACTGAGGTGTCTTGAAGTGATGAGAAAACGGACTCCTCAGATGGAGGACTCAAACGAAAGCCGAGTTACATGTTTTGTGGGCTTTTAAGCGTAACATGAATCATTTGATTTTGGCGCTAACTGACGTGTAAGACCGTGGTCACTACACCATGCTACCAAAAGAATGTCCATGCTACCAAAAGAATAGGTGACGGAACTGAGTAAGAGTAAGTCTAAGAGAAGTAAGTAAAGATGAGGGTGGTGTAGAGACAGAGAGGAAACCCGCGCCCTCACATTAGTGGCAGCGCCAAACCCGCGTCTTCACATTGGTGGCAGCGCCAGACCCGCGCCCTCTCAAGGTTAGTGTCAGGTTAGGTTAGGTTAGGTCAGGTTAGGTCAGTTTAGGTTAGGTTAGGTCAGGCAAGGTTAGGTTTGGTTAGGTATGATTCTGCCCCAAATGAGGGTTCGGATTTTGCCCGAGAAGACGGTCGGATTCCGCCCAGAATACGGTATATTCTACGCCAGAATACAGTAAGATTCTGCACCAGAATACGGTAGGATTCCGCCCAGAATACTGTAGGATTCCGCTCAAAATGCGGTAGGATTCAGCTCCAGAATGCGGTAGGATTCTGCCCCGGAATACGGTAGGATTCTGTGCCAGAATAAGGTAGAATTCCGCCCTAGAAGATGGTAATTTTCCGCTTTACAAGATGGTAGGATTCCGCCCCAGAATAGCGTAAGATTCCGCCCCAGAATAGGGTAAGATTCCGCCTAAAATACGTTAGGATTCTGCCCCAGGAAACGGTAGGATTCTGCCTCAGAATACGGTAGGATTCCACCCCAGAAGGCGGTAGGATACCGTCCCAGAATAGGGTAGGATACTTCCCCAGGAGACAGCAGGATTCCGCCCCAAAATACGGTAGGATTCCACCACATAATACGGTAGGATTCCGCCTAAAATACGGTAGGATTCTGCCCAGGAGACGGTAGGATTCCGCCTCAGAATACGGAAGGATTCCGCTCCAGGAGACTGTAGGAATCCGCCTCAGAATACGGTAGGATTCCGCCTCAGAATATGGAATTATTCTGCCCCAGACGACGGTAGGATTCGGTCCCAGAGTAGGGTAAGATTCTGCCCCAGAAGACGATAGGATTCCGCCCCAGAAGAGGGTAGAATTCAGCCTAAAATACGGTAGGATTCTGCCCCAGGAAACTGTAGGATTCCGCCTCAGACTATGGTAGGATTCCGCTCCAGGAGACTGTAGGATTCTGTCTCAGAATACGGTAGGATTCCGCCTCAAAATACGGTAGGATTCCACTTCAGAAGGCGGTAGGATGCCGTCCCAGAATAGGGTAGGATTCTACCACAGTAGACAGTAGGATTCCGCCCCAAAATACGGTAGGATTCCACCCCGAAATACGGTAGGATTCTGTGCCAGAATAAGGTAGAATTCCGCCCCAGAAGAGGGTAGGATTCCTTCTAAAATACAGTAGGATTCTGCCCCAGGAAACGGTAGGATTCCGCCTCAGAATACGGTAGGATTCCGCCTCAGAATACGGTAGGAGTCCTCCCCAGAAGTCGGTAGGACACCGTCCCAGAATAGGGTATAATTCTGCCCCAGAACACCGTAGGATTCCGCCCCAAAATACGGTAGGATTCCACCCCAGAATACGGTAGGATTCCGCGTAAAATACGGTAGGATTCTGCCCAGGAGACGATAGGATTCCGCCTCAGAATACGAAGGATTCCGCTCCATTAAATGGTTGGATACCGCCTCAGAATACGGTAGGATTCCGCCTAAGAATACGGTATTATTCTGCCCCAGACAACGGTAGGATTCCGTCCCAGAATAGGGTAGGATTTCGCCCCAGAATACGGTAGGATTCCGCCCAAGAATAGGGTAGGATTCCGCCTAAAATATGGTAGGATTCTGCACCAGGAGACGGTAGGATTCCGCCTCATAATGTGGTATTATTCCGCCCCAGAAGACGGTAGGATTACGTCCCAGAATAGGGAAGGATTCTTCCCCGGAAGACGGTAGGATTCCGCCCCAGAAGACTGTAGGATTCCGTTCCAGAATAGGGTAGGATTCTGCCCCAGAAGACGGTAAGAGTCCTCCCCAGAATACGGTTGGATTGCGTTCCAGAATAGGGTAAGATTATGGCCCAGAATACGGAAGGGTTCTGACCTACAATACGGTAGGATTCCGCCTAAAATACGGTAGGATTCTGCCCCCGGAAACTGTAGGATTCCGCCTCAGTATATGGTAGGATTACACTCCAGGAGACGGTAGGATTCCGCCTCAGAATACGATAGGATTCCGCTCCAGTAGACGGTAGGATTCCGCTCCAGGAGACGGTAGGATTCCGCCCCAGAATAAGGTAGGATTTCGCCTAAAATATTGTAGGATTCTACCGCAGGTAACCGTCGGATTCAGCCTCAAAATATGGGAGGATTCCGCTCCAGGAGACGGTAGGATTCCGCATAAGAATACGGTAGGATTCCGCTCCAGGAGACGGTAGGATTCCGCCTCAGAATACAGTAGGATTCCGCCTCAGAATAAGGTAGGATTCAGTCCCAGAAGACGGTAGGATTCCGTCCTAGAATACGGTAGGATCCCGCCCCAAAATAGGGTAGGATTCCGCCTAAAATACGGTACGATTACGCTTAGGGGGACGGTAAGATTCCGCCTAAGAATACAGTAGGATTCCACCCCAGAATACGGTAGGATTCCGCCCTAGAAGACGGGAGGATTCCGTCTCAGAATATGGTAGGATTCTGGTCCAGAAGACGGTAGGATTCCAAAACAGAATACGGTAGGATCCCGCCCCAAAATAGGGTAGGATTCCGCCTAAAATACGGTAGGATTCTGCCTCAGAATACAGTAGGATTCCGCCTCAGAATACAGTTGGATTCCGCCTCAGAATACGGTAGGATTCCGCCCTAGAAGACGGTAGGATTCCGCCCCAGAATGCGGTAGGATTCCGCCTTAGAATACGATAGGATTCCGCCCCAGAATAGGGTAGGATTTCGCCCAAAAGACGGCGGGGTTCCGCCCTAGAAGACGGTAGGATTCCGCCCCAGAATACGGTAAGATCCCGCCCCAAAATGGGGTAGGATTCCGCCTAAAATACGGCAGGATTCTGCTTCAGGAGACCGTATTATTCCGCCTCAGAATACTGTAGAATTCCGCTCCAGGAGACGGTAGGATTCCTCCTCAGAATACGGTAGGATTCCGCCTCAGAATACGATAGGATTCCGCCCAAAAATAGGGTAGGATTTCGCCCAAAATACGGTGGGATTCTGCCCCACGAGATGGTAGGATTCCGTCTCAGAATACGTTAGGATTCCGCTACAGTAGACGGTAGGATTCCGCCCCACAACACGGTAGGATTCCTCAACAGAATACGGTAGGATTCCGCCTATAATACGGTAGGATTCTGCCCAGGAGACGATTGGATTACTCCTCAGAATACGGAAGGATTCCGCTCCAGGAGGTGGTAGGATTCCGCCTGAGAATACGGTAGGATTTTGCCTCAGAATACGGTATTATTCTGCCTCAGACAACGGTAGGATTCCGTCCCAGAATAGGGTCGGATTCTGCCCCAAAAGACGATAGGATTCCGCCACAGAAGACGGTAGGATTCCGTCCCAGAATAAGGTAAGATTTTGCCCCAGAAGACGGTAAGATTCCGCCCCAGTATACGGTAGGATTCCGCCCCAGAATAGGGTAGGATTCCGCCTAAAATACGGTAGGATTCTGCCCCATGAGACAGTAGGATTCCGCCTTAGAATACGGTAGGATTCCGCTCCATTAGACGGTAGGATTCTGCTCCAGGAGACGGTAGGATTCCGCCTCAGAATACGGTTGGATTCCGTCCAAGAATAGTTTAAGATTAAGGCCCAGAAGACGGTAGGATTCCGTCCCAGAATAGGGTAGGGTTCCGCCTAAAATTCTGTAGGATTCTGCCCCAGGAAACTGGAGGATTCCGCCTCAGAATATGGTGGGATTCCGCTCCAGAATACGGTAGGATTCCTCCTCAGAATACGGTATTATTCAGCCCAAGAAGACGGTAGGATTCTGTCCCAGTGTCATGGTCACGTTGACTGCCGATCTATTTAAGTAATTATTCTTATTAAACTCCACGCCCGCAAAACATGAGTGAGTTAGCGACCCCTAGAAGGAGCGTGTTTACCCTCGCGACCCCTCCCAGTAAGTCCCGCCTTCGGACACAGTTGTCAATACGTTGTTTATTCCACTTTCTCCTGGGAAGCTCAATCTTGAATTAGTCTGTGTAAATCAACCCAAGTAATTCGCTAGACCTTTGTCAACTGAGGGTCATCTTTGGATGAGTAACAGTTAGTTTGTGTGTAATTATTGTCATTGCGTGAGTAGCGATCACTGGCAACTCAGGGGTATATAAACTGAAGATGGCCAGGGAGAGCGTCCCCTGACGCTGCCCCGCTTGTCTCCAGGTATGTTCTGGGTTCCCTAGCCATTCAGTTAATTCAGTCAATTGTAGTGAATGTCAGTGTTCACCAGTGTTCATGATTTAATAGTTGAATTGTCATTCACCCAGTGTAGAAGTAATATAACGTAAATACGTCTGTCGTCTAGACAAGAGAGTTTGTTGGTGTTGTCGTGTTTCTCAGTCCCCTGACGCTGCCCCGTTTGTCTCCAGATCCCATTGTGATTCTTGAATCGCTCTACCATCCAACAACGGCCTCGGATGTGTTAGATGTCCAGCCGGGATCATATATGAAAAGATGGCACCGATGCGGCCTGATTAATGTGCCCCACGGCTTCGTTGGGCCCGACCCCAGACCCGCCATGTGTCTGGCTACCCCACAATAACAAAGGTCGTGGGCCCTAGTGTTCTGCCCTGGGTTACTCCTTGGAAGTGAATGTCCAGAGAGTGTTGTAACATGTATGTTAGGGATAATTAGTTGGAAATAATTATCCCATGTTGGGTAGTGGACCCCTGCATATACTAGTGTCATTATTTACATATATGTTGAATAATCTACAATGAGTGCCATGTAATGTACCACCAGTAATGTTGTGAGTAAGAGTAAAGAAGAAGGTACTGAGTTTGCACTAAGCCCAGGAGGTAAGCCTGGTAATTATATGATTAATACATTATCTTTCCCCATTGATTGCATATTAATAAACTTGTTTTTAGAGTACTTTAGGTGTATTCCTTTCTCCCACAGTATTTTAGCTTTATTTCCATCCAAGTGACTTGATACCAAAATTAACATACTCACGCGCCTAGACCCTCGACCATGCTACCAAAAGAATGTCCATGCTACTAAAGAATAGGTGACGGAACTGAGTAAGAGTAAGAACTAAGAGAAGTAAGTAAAGATGAGGGAGGTGTAGAAACAGAGAGGGAACCGACCCCCTCACATTGGTGGCAGCCTAAAAACCCGCCCCCTCACACCAGAATAGGGTAGGATTCTTCCCCAGAAGACGGTAGGATTCCGTCCCAGAATAGGGTAGGATTCTGCCCCAGAATACGGTAAGATTCCGTCCCAGATTACGGTTGGATTCCGCCCAAGAATAGGGTAGGATTCCGGATATAATACGGTAGGATTCCGCCTCAGAATACAGTAGGATTCCGCCTCAGAATACGGTAGGATTCCGCTCCAGAAGACTGTAGGATTCCGTCTCAGAATATGGTAGGATTCTGTCCCAGAAGACGGTAGGATTCTGCCCAGAATACGGTAGGATCCCGCCACAAAATAGGGTAGGATTCTGCCTAAAATACAGTAGGATTCTGCTTCAGAAGACGGTATTATTGCGCCTCAGAATACTGTAGGATTCCGCTCCAGAAGACGCTAGGACTCCTCCTCAGAATACGGTAGGATTCCGCCTCAGAATACGATAGGATTCCGCCCCAGAATAGGGTAGGATTCTGCCCCAGAATACGGTAAGATTCCGTCCCAGATTACGGTTGGATTCCGCCCAAGAATAGGGTAGGATTCCGGATATAATACGGTAGGATTCCGCCTCAGAATACAGTAGGATTCCCCCTCAGAATATGGTAGGATTACGCCGGAGAATACGGTAGGATTCCGCCCTAGAATAGGGTAGGATTCTGCCCCGGAATACGGTAGGATTCTGTGCCAGAAAAGGTAGAATTCCGCCCCAGAAGAGGGTAGGATTCCTTCTAAAATACAGTATGATTCTGCCCCAGGAAACGGTAGGATTCCGCCTCAGAATACGGTAGGATTCTGCCTCAGAATACGGTAGGAGTCCGCCCCAGAAGTCGGTAGGATACCGTCCCAGAATAGGATATAATTCTGCCCCAGAACACCGTAGGATTCCGCCCCAAAATACGGTAGGATTCCACCCTAGAATTCCGCCTAAAATACGGTAGGATTCTGCCCAGGAGACGATAGGATTCCGCCTCAGAATACGGAAGGATTCCGCTCCATTAAATGGTTGGATACCGCCTCAGAATACGGTAGGATTCCGCCTCAGAATACGGTATTATTCAGCCCCAGACAACGGTAGGATTCCGTCCCAGAATAGGGTAGGGTTCCGCCCCAGAATTCGGTAGGATTCCGCCCAAGAATAGGGTAGAATTCCGCCTAAAGTACGGTAGGATTCTCCACCAGGAGACGGTAGGATTCCGCCTCATAATATAGTATTATTCCGCCCCAGAAGACGGTAGGATTACGTCCCAGAATAGGGTAGGATTCTTCCCCGGAAGACGGTAGGATTCCGCCCCAGAAGACGGTAGGATTCCGTCCCAGAATAGGGAAGGATTCTGCCCCAGAAGACGGTAAGAGTCCTCCCCAGAATACAGTTGGATTCCGTCCCAGAATAGGGTAAGATTATGGTCCAGAATACGGTAGGATTCTGCCCTAGGAAACTGTAGGATTCCACCTCAGAATATGGTAGGTTTACACTCCAGGAGACTGTAGGATTCCGCCTCACAATACGGTAGGATTCCGCTCCAGTAGACGGTAGGATTCCGCTCCAGGAGACGGTAGGATTCCGCCTCAAAATACGGTAGAATTCCGCTCCAGTAGACGGTAGGATTCCGCTCCAGGAGACGGTAGGATTCAGCCTCAGAATACGGCAGGATCTTGTCCGAGAATAGGGTAAGATTATGGCCCAGAAGACAGTAGGATTCCGCCCCAGAATAAGGTAGGATTCCGCCTAAAATTTTGTAGGATTCTACCCCAGGTAACTTAGGATTCCGCCTCAAAATATGGGAGGATTCCGCTCCAGGAGACGGTAGGATTCCGCCTAAGAATACGGTAGGATTCCGCCTCAGAATACAGTAGGATTCCGCCTCAGAATACGGTAGGATTCCACCCTAGAAGACGGAAGGATTCCTTCTCAGAATATGGTAGGATTCTGTCCCAGAAGACGGTAGGATTCCAAACCAGAATACGGTAGGATCCTGCCCCAAAATAGGGTAGGATTCCGCCTCAGAATACAGTTGGATTCCGCCTCAGAATACGGAAGGATTACGCCCTAGAAGACGGTAGGTTTCCGCCCCAGAATACGGTAGTATCCGCCCCAGAATACGGTAAGATTCCGCCCCAGAATAAGGTAGGATTTCGCCTAAAATATTGTAGGATTCTACCCCAGGTAACATTAGGATTCCGCCTCAAAATATGGGAGGATTCCGCTCCAGGAGACGGTAGGATTCCGCATAAGAATAGGATAGGATTCTGCACCAGAATACGGTAGGATTCCGCCTCAGAATACGGTATTATTCCGCCCCAAAATAGAGTAGGATTTCGCCCAAAAGACAGCGGGATTCCGCCCTAGAAGACGGTAGGATTCCGTCTCAAAATATGGTAGGATTCTGTCCTAGAAGACGGTACGATTCGCCCCAGAATACGGTAGGATCTTGTCCGAGAATAGGGTAAGATTATGGCCCAGAAGACAGTAGGATTCCGCCCCAGAATAAGGTAGGATTCCGCCTAAAATTTTGTAGGATTCTACCCCAGGTAACTTAGGATTCCGCCTCAAAATATGGGAGGATTCCGCTCCAGGAGACGGTAGGATTCCGCCTAAGAATACGGTAGGATTCCGCCTCAGAATACAGTAGGATTCCGCCTCAGAATACGGTAGGATTCCACCCTAGAAGACGGAAGGATTCCTTCTCAGAATATGGTAGGATTCTGTCCCAGAAGACGGTAGGATTCCAAACCAGAATACGGTAGGATCCTGCCCCAAAATAGGGTAGGATTCCGCCTCAGAATACAGTTGGATTCCGCCTCAGAATACGGAAGGATTACGCCCTAGAAGACGGTAGGTTTCCGCCCCAGAATACGGTAGTATCCGCCCCAGAATACGGTAAGATTCCGCCCCAGAATAAGGTAGGATTTCGCCTAAAATATTGTAGGATTCTACCCCAGGTAACATTAGGATTCCGCCTCAAAATATGGGAGGATTCCGCTCCAGGAGACGGTAGGATTCCGCATAAGAATAGGATAGGATTCTGCACCAGAATACGGTAGGATTCCGCCTCAGAATACGGTATTATTCCGCCCCAAAATAGAGTAGGATTTCGCCCAAAAGACAGCGGGATTCCGCCCTAGAAGACGGTAGGATTCCGTCTCAAAATATGGTAGGATTCTGTCCTAGAAGACGGTACGATTCCGCCCCAGAATACGGTAGGATCCCGCCCCAAAATGGGGTAGGATTCCGCCTAAAATACGGTAGGATTCTGCTTCAGGAGACGGTATTATTCCGCCTCAGAATACTGTAGAATTCCGCTTGAGGCACGGTAGGATTCCTCCTCAGAATACGGTAGGATTCCGCCTCAGAATACGATAGGATTCCGTCCAAGAGTAGGGTAGGATTCCGCCAAAAATACGGTAGGATTCTGCCCCAGGAAACTGTAGGATTCCTCCTCAGAATATGGTAGGATTCCGCTCCAGGAGACGGTAGGATTCCGCCTCAGAATACGGTAGGATTCCGCTCCAGTAGACGGTAGGATTCCGCTCCAGGAGACGGTAGGATTCCGCCTCAGAATATGGTAGGATTCAGTCTCAGAATACGGTAGAATTCCGTTCGAGAATAGGGTAAGATTATGGCCCAGAAAACAGTAGGATTCCGACCCAGAATACGGTAGGAATTATGGTTCTACGGATTCCGCTACAGGAGACGGTAGGTTTACGCCTGAGAATTCGGTAGGATTCCTCCCTAGAATAGGGTAGGATTCCGCCTAAAATACGGTAGGATTTATGGTTCTACGGTTCTAGTGTTCCAAAGAAGCACTTTTACCTCTTGTGAATATAGTCTGTCACAATGAGACAATTCAGACTATTTTCTTTGTTGGAAAATCAAAGAAAATTTATTTAATTGAATGGATGACTGTAATATATTTTTATTATTTTCATTGTTTTCTAATTTTCATGTTTTATTGGTTAGGCTAGGTTATGTTGGGTCAGGTTAGGTTAGGTTAGGTTACATCAGGTTAGGTCAGCTTAGGTTAGGTTAGGTTAGGTTAGGCAAGGTTAGGTTAGGTTAGGTATGATTCTGCCCCAAATGAGGGTTAGCATTTTGCCCGAGAAGACGGTCGGATTCCGCCCAGAATACGGTAGGATTCTACGCCAGAATACAGTAGCATTCCGCCCAGAATACGGTAGGATTCAGCTCCAGAATGCGGTAGGATTCCGTCCCAGAAATGGGTAAGATTCTGCCCTAGAAGACGGTAAGATTCCGCTCCTGAATAGGGTAGGATTCCCCCTAAAATACTGTAGGATTCTGCCCCAGGTAACTGTACGATTCCGCCTTAGAATATTGTAGGATTCCGCTCCAGGAGACGGAAGGATTCCGCCACAGAATACGGTAGGATTCCTGCTCAGAATACGGTAGGATTCCACCTCAGAATGCGATAGGATTCCGCCCCAGAATAGGGTAGGATTTCGCCCAAAATACGGTGGTATTCTGCCCCAGGAGACGGTAGGATTCCGCCTCAGAATACGGTAGGATTCTGCTCCAGAAGACTGTAGGATTCCGTCTCAGAATATGGTAGGATTCTGTCCCAGAAGACGGTAGGATTCCGCCCAGAATACGGTAGGATCCCGCCCCAAAATAGGGTAGGATTCCGCCTAAAATACGGTAGGATTCTGCTTCAGGAGACGGTATTATTCTGCCTCAGAACACTGTAGGATTCCACTCCAGGATACGCTAGGATTCCTCCTCAGAATACGTGTGAGGGGGGGGGGGGTAACAACAAACAAGCTGCCACCAATTTGAGGGCGCGGGTTCCCTCTCTACGGATCTACACCACCCTCATCTTACTTACTTCTCTAGTCTTACTCTTACTCAGTTCCGTCACCTATTCTTTTGGTAGCATGGACATTCTTTTGGTAGCATGGTCTAGGGCCCAGGCGCATGGGTATGGTAATTCTGGTATCAAGTCACTTGGATGGAAATAAAGCTAAAATACTGTGGGAGAAATGAATACACCTAAAGTACTCTAAAAACAAATTTATTAATTTGCAATCAATGGGGAAAGATATTGTATTAATCATATAATTACCAGGCTCACCTCCTGGGCTTAGTGCAAACTCAGTACCTTCTTCTTTACGATACTCACAACATTACTGGCGGTACATTACATGGCACTCATTGTAGATTATTCAACATATACGTAAATAATGACACTAGTATATGCAGGGGTCCACTACCCAACATGGGATAATTATTTCCAACTAATTATCCCTAACATACATGTTACAACACTCTCTGGACATTTACTTCCAAGGAGTAACCCAGGGCAGAATACTAGGGCCCACGACCTTTGTTATTGTGGGGTAGCCAGACACATGGCGGGTCTGGGGTCGGGCCCAACGAAGCCGTGGGGCACATTAATCAGGCCGCATCGGTGCCATCTTTTCATATATGATCCCGGCTGGACATCTAACACATCCGAGGCCGTTGTTGGATGGTAGAGCGATTCAAGAATCACAATGGGATCTGGAGACAAACGGGGCAGCGTCAGGGGACTGAGAAACACGACAACACCAACAAACTCTCTTGTCTAGACGACAGACGTATTTACGTTATATTACTTCTACACTGGGTGAATGACAATTCAACTATTAAATCATGAACACTGGTGAACACTGATATTCACTACAATTGACTGAATTAACTGAATGGCTATACACAAAAACATACCTGGAGAAATATTGAAGCAGCGTCAGAGAACGTGCTCCCTGGCTCGTCTTAGGGTATATATACCCCTGAGTTGCCAGTGATCGCTACTCCCGCAATGACAATAATCACAAACAAACTAACTGTTACTCATTCAAAGATGACCCTCAGTTGACAAAGGTCTGGCGAATTACTTGAGTTGATTTACACAGACTAATTCAAGATTGAGCTTCCAAGGAGAAAGTGGAATAACAACGCATTGACAACTGTCTTCACAAAGGCGGGACTCATGTGTACTGCGCACATCATTGTCATTCCTAAAAACCCATTTAATTCATATTACGCTACATAACATTCAAATGCACCGCGCTTGTAGAACCTCAGAAAACGGGAAACATTGATAAAGGACAACTCACCTACTCAATGTTCCTAGACCATGTGTTGTATTGTACCCAGGTACAGTTATATCATATTAAGTGTATGTATTCATAGCATTAAGGATAACTCAGGGTATGCATAAGATGAATGTTAAAGTCCAGTTGAGCCGGACTAGTGTACTGTAAGACTAAGTGTGGATCAGGGTTTGAAGGTCATACTATTTACGTCTGTGAGCGTGTAGCGAACATAACTCCAACAGATATCATATGAAAATACATGAGAACAATGATCTGGAAAAAGGATAAATGTATCAGAACTATGTGAGGTTTTGACAGTGATCCAGAAACTATACTTGAAAGGAAATATCGTGTATGCGTCGGTATGAATTTAATACACCTCGTATCCTCACGTGACATATACCCACGACAGGTACAGTGATCAGAGAATCTTATGTCTGTGTTCAAATAGTGCAATGTGTGAGAGGAGGATCCCTCATTACAGTTTTAAGTGAAGTTGATACACCCCCGCCATGAACATTCAGCCTTTGTTTCAAGGCGCGTCATGTACCCGCCTCAGATGCCACGTTGATATTATAATCCCATGAATTTACCCAAGCACTAGCAAACCAAGACCTTACCTTAGTGTGTAATTTAGGATTAAAATATGTGTTTATAAGACATGAGTGACAATATACCGAAAAGTGTTCAATTGAGAACCATAAGAAACAAAAGTGTAAATTGAGGATTGGAAACTGTAGGCCTATGTGACGAGGAGCGGCGGGGCACTGCCCTCAGTCTTCCTCGTTCTACCGTCACCTCAGGTCAGTGTCCTAGCGGGCTATATCCCGCCCTATAATTAAGGTTAATAAATAGAAGTTACTACAGTTTAAAGCTTTGCCGGATATATAAGTGTGATAGGAATGTGTTAAGGGGTGGGATAACCGCCCGTCAGGCATTATTTCTCAGTCTTCCTCGTTCTACCGTCACCTCAGGTGCCATGCTGTCGGAGCACCTTGCCGCCCGGCCGCCATTGTCCCTTTGAGCGTCACAACAGGTGGGGACTACTCCCCGCTATGCCAATCCACTGTGAACCTGTGGATTTCCAGAGCACCACTCCAAATGAATAGTCACAAATAGGGAGACCGTGAGAAACTCTGCGGTCGTCACTTGGAGCGACCTATAATACCAGGCGTAGAAATAGTGCTGGTATGTCTCTAGGTGAAGCCCTCGTCTTTACCCACCGAGGGCGGTGTGCGAACGAGGTGCCTGTTGTGTATACCTAAAAGTCACAAGGAGTCCCATACTTGCAGGTATGGAGTGTAACAGGTGTGTTGAGATGGTGCTACTATGTATGATAACCGACGGTGCTAGATTCCACACAGGTGGAGCAGTCTGATGTGTTAAGGGATATTGTAAGACGGAACGACCGAGGTAAGGCGGTCACAGATTGTTATGCAATAAGTAGGTGGATGACACGCCATCAGTGTAAGAGTCTGGGGCCCATCTGGGTAAC
>NW_024713350.1:0-14748 GCF_018991925.1 Homarus americanus | reverse complement strand
AGGCAGATCTCGGGTGTATCTTGAAAGGTGGTGTATAGGTGTAGGCCGTCTTCATTTGTGGGGCTTGCCGAGCTTAGGAAGGATGATGTGCGTTGAAATCCCCTCCTATGAGTGTGGCGTGGTCAGCGGCCGAAGCAAATAATTGAGTAACCTCCAGTGAGCCCCTTGGGTGCTTGTAGATGTTGTGAACAGTTAATTCCCGTTCTTGGAGGGTTACTTTGACGGCCTGTGTCTCGATGTTTTCCCCACATGGAAATTGCTGCGTGACATCGGCGGAGGGTATGCTTGACTTGACCAAGATCATACATCCTCTTGTTGACGCCTGCGTGAAATGCCTCCTGTATGTCTTGTAACCGCTGAATTTGAAACAGTGGTGTTCTTGTAGAAGTGTTTCTTGTAGGAGTATGATGTCAAGCTTGTCCTTGGCTGCTGCTTCTTGTAGGAGGTGTGTCTTGTTTTTGATGCCCTGAGCATTCCATGTTAGGATGTTCAGGGTGCTGACGTTTTCCACCACTGTTTCATCGGGGACTTCTGGTGGTCCTCGATGGAGATGTCCAAGTTCGATTCCAACTGAATCAGGTCCATGTCTTCGTGTTCTGTGGTTTTTGCCTTCTGGGCCGTGGTTCGGTTCAGGGGAGTTGAAACGTCCAGTTTCTTTCTGGGAGCTGTCGGTATCTTGGGAGCTGTCGGTATCTTGGGAGCTGTCGGTATCTTGGGAGCTGTCGGTATCTTGGGAGCTGTCGGTATCTTGGGTTCTCTGGTGGCCTTCTTCGGTGTAGAGTGTACCTCGGCTGTTACTCGTGTGCGGACCGGCGTGGCTTCCTCCACTGAGGTGGCTGGAGCTGTGGCGACTTGCCCGAGGACGCTCCCCATGAGTATTTGGAGCTGTGTGGGTTGGATCTTGTGGCCCAGTAGTCCGGCTAGGCCCTCCGCGAAGGTTGTCAGTACATTGGCTAGGTCTGATATGTGTATCATTCCTTCTGGTGCCTTGGTGTGTGCTTCTTTTGTCTTTCTCGTGGTTGTCGTTCTCTGCTGCTTGGGTGGCTGAGGTGTGGCTGTAGTGAGGCCAGGAAACTGGGCTGCACTTTGGGTGTTGACTGGCTGAGGAGGTTGTCTTTGTTGTTTGGGCTTTTGGGTTCCCCACACGAAGGTACTTGGTGGGGCTGGTGTGTAGGCGGTGGGGGCCGGTCTTGCTGCTGGTCGGTTTGCCTGGACCCTCTTTGTTCTCTCGGAGCATCCAGGATTCCAGGCGTGGTGTTTGCCCCCGCAGTTGGCACACTTGGGGGCAATTTTTTCCCCATTTTTCAGTTTGGTGAGGCAGGACTGTGTGCCGTGCATCTGTGCGCAGACTGCGCAGATTTCCCTGTACGTGCACCTTGTCTGATGGTGCCCGTATTTCTGGCATCTGAAGCATCGCAGGGGCTCTGGGACGAAGGGCCTCACTTCGTAGATCCCCCAGGGTTTGAGGTCTATGGTGCTGGGGGGTGAGCCGTAGTGCGTTATGAGGACTTGTTTCGTGGTGGCCGTCTTGTCGGACAGGGGAGAGCATCTCTCGGCTTTTAGGATCTTCGGGTGGTTCTCCAGGGGTTCGAGAGGTAGTTCCTTTGGGTACCGGAGGACTACCGACTTCATCAGTTTCTGGGCGGGGTCTAGCTTGGTTGAAGTAATGGTGGTGGTGTTTTGTAGGTAAGTGTCGAGGGTGGTGGCGGAGTTCTTGTCTTTGGGGTGAACGATCATCTCCCCCTTTAGGTTGGGCCGCACTGAGAACTTGGCCAGTGGGTTTTGCTTTTCCATCTCTGTGACGGCGGCATATGTTGTTTTTGCGTCCGTTTTCGTGATCCGGAATTTTGGCAGTGTCGTTGGAGGTGAGCTGGTGGTGGTGATGGGTGCCTTGGGGGCTGCTTGACGGCAATCGTTTCCCGAAAGGGCACGTCGGCGTTTCTTATTTTCTACCTTCGTCCAGTTGTCCTCAGTAGCGGTAGCAGTGGTGGTGGTGGTGGAGGTGGTGGTGGTGGTGGAGTTGTTGGAGGTGGTGGCAGAGTTCCTGCTTTTCAGGGCTTCGTTGAAGGCGCGTAACTGGTCTGCTTTCTCTGTGCGAAGCCTGTCGTGGTTCGGGTCGTCAGGTTGGCGGTTCAGGCGGGGATCGCGGTTAGGAGGGCGTACGCGCTCCATAACCGGGTTGTTGTTGTTGTTGTTGTTGTTGTTGTTGTTGTTTTAGATCCTACCTATTCCGGTTGAGTAAACAGCAAAGGAATTACAGCACTCCCCACTAGCTGGTGGTCGTAGAGTGGTTCCTGAGCTTCTCTCACGGAGCCCCGATTGGGGAAGCCTACTTCCTAGTGTATGTGACTGCTCACTTATAGACGTGAGCTAAGTGTGCCTATTTGGGAAGGATAAGGATTGCGACCCTCTTTCCAGGTGGACCCGCACGATCACGGTTTTCCTGGAAAGACTCGGCTGGGGAGGGTTTTGCTCCGACCCCCTTTCGTGTTCACAATCTCCTGGGAGGGAGGTGAACAGTTACAGGGGGGACCGCAGGACGAATACACTTTGAGGGTGCAGGTCCCTAGGCCAGAGCGAAAAAGGAAAAATGGTAGTAGAAGGAAAAGAGCTCAAACCACGCCGGGAATATCGCGCTATAACTGCTCTCCAGCTGGAGTGTGGGTCACTCACACCACCAGTGGGGAGGGCAAGCTAATGCTCGATAAACCGAGAACGCTCGTGAGTTGTTGTGGACGATGACAGTCGTGGGTGGTCCGGTCCGGGAAGATGGCCAACAATGGTACAAGGAGAGGGCGGTCTTCAGAGTTCCGGGTCCAGCAGGAGGTCTTGTTGAGAGGTCTTCTTCGTTCAGGAGCGATGTGATGAGTGGCCGGGGCGGCCCGGCAGGCGGGCGGGCTTATATACAGACATTCTCCACCTCAGTGGCCACCTCATTGGCCACGAGTGCCGCATGCGTCATCCGCAAGCTACGCCCCACCTCCAAGAGGGAGGGACGGCCTTGGATGAACGATACTACCGCTGCGTCCACAGCACGCCACCTACTCCCACCAAACCTGGGCGCGGATACGTCCGGACACGCCGACCTGCCCCAAGAAACTAAACCTCCTAGTTCTCCAGAAGTTTTTCGAAGCTAATGGGATCGTGGGGGTCACCAAGGTAGAACGCCTAAAGCTCCATGGTGACATCAAGATCACCTTCGCCGAGATGGGCATGCCCGCTCAACTCGCGGAGATCCCAGACATCAACGGCATTCCTTTTAAAATGTTTGCCTTCATGTGTGACAACTTGAAGCTGGGTGTAATCTCCCACGCCGAAATTGCCCACATGGACAAAGCAGAGCTGAGTGAGCTCCTCAAGGAGCAGCAGCTCCAAGTTGTGAAGAAGCTGTCCGACACCACTGCCCTCATCGGACACCACTCCACCCTACCCAAGGAAGCTCAACTGGCGTGGATAACTATGCCAGTCAAGCCCTACTGCAGACCGAAACGGTGTTACAAATGCCAGCACTATGGACACACTGTAAATAAGTGTGAGGCGCAGGAAGACACCTGCTCCATGTGTGGCAGCCCTGGACACCGCTACACGGCCTGCCCCAACACAGAGAAAAAATGCGTTGCCTGTGGTGGCCCACACTCCTCCGCCGACCGGACCTGCCCCAGATGGAAGGAGGAATGCAGGGTAGCCAAGGCTCGTCTTGAGAAAAAACTGAGCTACAAAGAGGCCCTCCTTGCTGTACGCTCCCAAGAAAAGAAAAAACCAGCAGTAAAGAAAAACCAAGAAAAGAAAACTCAACAGAAGCAGCCCACCACACAGAACCAAGAACACCACGTGGCCCGTGGTGCTGAAGCCCACGCGGCCAGTGGTGCTGAAGCCCACGCGGCCAGTGGTGCTGAAGCCCACGTGGTCAACCTCTCCCTCTCTGAATTCTTCCACACCTATGAGGACTTAAAATACGAGGAAGACGAACAAGAAGACCCAAACACAAACGAATGGACAATTCAAGAGAGCAAGAAGAGAAGGAGAGAGAGAAGAAAATCGACATCAAGCTAAGAAGACCAAGACATCCCCTCCACACAAGAAACCAAAACACAATCAAGCCGACCAAGCACTGAACATCCATTGCCCAACCAAACACGCACCTGACGCCTGACCTGACGCTTGACCTGACGCTTGACCTGACGCTAGCCTGGCCTTGTCTTGTCGCCTCCCTGCCGCGTCCAGCCGGGTTGTTGCTGCTGCCCCCATCTTATAATCCCTCACGCAAGCGGTGTTTAGCCACTGCATCTGTTCTCTCCTCCTAAAATTCACTTCAATCCTCCCTTTATTCTTCTCCTGAACCTCCTTCCCCCCTGTCACTAGCATTTTTCGATTCGATTCGGCGAAGCCACACCAGGACCACCTGTAGTAGCAACCACAACAACATGACTGGACGAGGCAAAGGAGGCAAGGGACTTGGAAAGGGTGGCGCCAAGCGTCATCGTAAGGTGCTTCGTGACAACATCCAGGGTATCACCAAGCCCGCCATTCGTCGTCTAGCTCGGCGTGGAGGTGTTAAACGTATATCCGGCCTTATCTACGAGGAGACCCGCGGCGTCCTCAAGGTGTTTCTGGAGAACGTCATCCGTGACGCCGTCACCTACACCGAGCACGCAAAAAGGAAGACCGTCACCGCCATGGATGTGGTGTATGCCCTGAAACGGCAGGGCCGCACCCTTTATGGTTTTGGTGGTTAATCAACCTGATGGACGGGCGCACACCACCACCACCACCACGACAAACAAATATACGGACCTAATTTTAGGTCCACATTTAAATCGCTAAAGAGTTGGTTAGACACTGAGTAAATCGTTGAAAATATATCCAATAACATGATCCTCTCTAATTCTGGACTTGTGGTATGAGTATAGGTTGTGTGTGAACGTGTTGGAACCACTTCCTAATAATTGTCAGTCAGTCAGTCAACATTCACCTAACCTCCAGGTACCTCACCTAACTTCCTGTAGCGTCACCGAACCTCACGAAATGTAACCCAATGTAGTTTATAATCTATCCTAACATGACATAACATAACCACGCACTATATTACTTCGGTAAGAGTAATGAGTTTTAATACACAAAGTTGCAGTTATCATTCATTCATACATACATACATACATACATACATACATACATACATACATACATACATACATACATACATACATACATACATACATACATAACATGCTAGTGGCAGGGGGGATTGAAGTGAATTTTAGGAGGATAGAATAGGTGCAGTGGCTAAACAGCGCTTGCGTGAGGGACTTTAAGCAGCAACTCGCCTGGATGCGGCAGGATAGAGTCAGGTCAAGCGTCCGGTGCATGTTGGGTTCCGCCATGGTTTCTCAGTGTTTTGTCGGCTTGATTGTGTGTGTTGTTTTCTTGTTTGGAGGAAATGTCTTGGTATTCTTCTTCTTAGCTTGAAGTTGATTTTCTTCTAACTCTTCTCCTCTTGTTGTTCGTCTTCCTCGTGTCTGCTATCATTCTGTAAAGACTCTCTATATGTATGTAGGTATGAGTGAGTAACAGTTGCCGGTTACAGTGATACTTCATATTCGCTGGTGTTGTACTGTATGGCTTCGGTATTGCTTAATATACAAACGGCACCGTTAGGGGATTGAGGTATTTAAAAACCAGCCTGCATTACTTATATATAGAAATAAATAATGTGGCTTGGACAATAATGACGACTACTCTCTCCTACCTTCCCCAAACAAGGGCTTTTCGAAAGTATACATTGGACACAAATGACTTAGTACATCATAAATTGGTGGTTTAACAAAAGCCCTCATTAGAGAAAGGTGAAGGAGCACACAGTGAACATACAGATTAATGTTTGCACGCGTAGATCATGTAAGGTGAGATGTTGAACACCAGACACGTAGTGTAGTACCTCCCTCACAGATGGCGTTATGAGGGGCCTGATGATGTAGCAGTTACCTCACAGATGGTGTTATGAGGAAATTCACATGATGATGCTGTAGCAAAACATTCACTACGTGTTGTCGTAGCATCTTGGGGACACCACGTGGTCGACATGACTCACTCATTCAAGTGGTGAGGTGTGGTCCCAGGCCTCTCTATCGTGGAGTCTCAGGGGAAGTATAACTGGGTACCTGGGACCTCACTGTGTGAAGGTGGTTAGCTAGCTTGGGTAAGACTCAACTGCCGAGTTGTTTTTCACTGAGTTAAGCACTGTTCACCACTATTCATCACTGGTTCCATTCCTTGGCCAAATGAGATAGTACCTTATGGCAAGAACTTGTTGATAGTCCGGTGGGGAGGAGGGTTCAGGGGAGTGAGTTGGTATGGACCAACATATAAATAATAATAATAATAATAATAATAATAATTAACGGTTTATTGAAAGAGCTTGGCAGCCAGAAGGCTGAAAATATACAGTTACATATTTGGGGAATGGGTTACGAATTACAAATAATATACAAGTAACATGCGTGACACAAATAAGACATATAATAACTACCTGGGGAAAAGCTCAAACTACAGTTCATTTCAACATAGTGACAGTGCAAGGAGTAGTGTTTACTGGGAGTGAGTACACTGATTTATTACAAGTTATCGATAATTTTTACAATGGTTGGGACTGGGCTGTTCTTATAGCGATCAGTTCGTGCACGTATGGGCTGGATGCGGTTGTGGTGTCGAAGAGCAATTCTCGGACTAGGGATCTCAGATGGTAGTAGGAGCCGGTGTAGAAGCTTCTTCCCAAATTGGCAGATGAGGTCGTAGTAGGAGCCGGTGTAGAAGCTTCTTACCAAATTTGCAGATGAGGTCGTGGTGATGGTCAGTGAGAGTCTAAAGGGTCGGTCAGTGTGTTGAGCGCTTCTTGATATGTGGAGTAGGAAGGGTAGAGAATAATCTTGCATGGCCTCTTTTGCACTTTTTCTAGGTGTTTACGTTGTGTGGCATTTAGGGAGGAAGACCAGGTGAGCTTGGGAAGTATGAATGTTGTATAAACACTGAGGAGCTCGTGTGCAGGAACACCGAGGGACTTGAGTCGGCGTAGGAGGTGGAGACGGAAAATGGAGGATTTGATAACTTCACTGACGTGTGGTTTCTAATTTAGTTTGTTGTCTATGGTGACGCCGAGGAGCTTCGTGGAATCTAAAACCTGGAGTGTGTTCGGACCTAGAGTAATGGAAGGAGGTGGGACAATGTCGGAGGAGAGGTTGATGTGCATAACCATGGTTGTTGGTGGCCCAGTTTTGGAGACTGTTCAATAAATCATGAAGGGCGGTATAGTTTGGAGCAGAATTGTTGACGCTGATCCCAATGGTGGAGTCGTCGACATTTTTCCAGCGAGCAGGGGTTTCTCTTACGGCATCATTGATGAGCATAAGGAAGCAGAGTGGTCCCATCTTGGTGCCTTGGGGGACGCCACAGGTGAGTGACTGAAAGGTGGAGACAGCCAGCCCCTCGGAAGCGTACAGCTTGGCGTCGGTCACTGAGGAAGTCTGTAAGCCATGGTATAATAAGACTTCTCCGAAGCCCTAGGTCAATAGCTTTGTTGATGATTATATTGTGGTCGACTAGGTCGAACGCTTTAGTGAAATCAATGAAGGCGACAGCTACAGACGTTTTTCGTTTCTCGAGATGGCGGTATATGTAATCGAGAAAGCTGACAAGACAGTCAGTCAGTGGTGGAGGAAGTTTTCATGTTGCCAAATTGCTGAGGGTCTACTACGACTCCTGCAATATCAGCAAAAGCCCAGCCAGTCGAACACAAAACTTTCACAGATTAGGCTGGGTATTGGGGTGATTGCAATAGGTCGTAGCTGATTTAAGGATTGTGGGTTAGTTGACTTGGGCACTGGTGATACATAAGAGGTCTTCCAGTCAGCTGGGCATCTGGCTTGACTGAGAGAAGCATTGATGATGGAGCATAGGGGTTTAGCAAGCTCCGGGGAGAACTCCTTGAAGCGTTTCATTGGTAAGTCAATGGGGGTGGTAGAGCGTTTTAATTTTAGTTTGTCCAGGCGTTTTGCTATTTCAAATACTTCTACTAAGTCAGTGGGAAGGGGGGGCTGGTAGGTAAGCAGGGAGAGTGGTTGTGTCAAGCCGGGGGAGCGTCTGGCATATAGTAGCGAAGTGTGTGTGTGTGTGTGTGTGTGTGTATACTACTGTACTTTTTAGATCCTCCTACGCAACCTAACCTATTATAGTTAAGTATAGTAGGCTATACACTATTTTGTTAGTATGTGTTATAAAATGAAATTGCATGTTATTATTATTAATATTATGATTATTAATATTATTATTATTATTATTTGTAGTAGTAGTAGTATTATTATTATTATTGTTATTATTATTACATGCTAATATAATACTAAGTTGCCCGCCAGATTTCCTCAGAGATGGGAGGAGCACATTGGCGGCGGTGTTGTTTATACTCCGCCCGATTACTGATTCCTATTCACCGAGCCAGAGCTGGCGGGCGGCGTGTTATGTGCCACGTTTTGTTTCCCTTTGGGCGTACCGCTCAGCTGGGGAGTAGGAGATTTCATAAAAAGAAAGTTTGAGTGGAGAGCACACCTTTTCCTTCACATACAGTTATCTTAGACCATCTACTAGTATAATAGTTTGCACAAAAATACTCTACACTCTTTCTAGGTTATTGTTATGTTGTTTTTTTTTTTTTTGACTTCTCATCAGATTGTGCATTCAACTAATATACACTATTAGTGTGTTTATTATTATGTTTTATAGTATTATTTCGTATAATATTGGGTAACACAATTAGAGTCACTAGTATAGTATATTATTGGGGTTTATAGCAGTTTGTGGTCTAATAGTATCATGCTTTATGAGTGGTGTTCTATGTAGTGATGATTAGGCAATAAAATATGCTTTGGGGGTTTATAGCAGTTTTTGTGGTCTACTAGTATCATGCTTTATGGGTGGTGTTCTATGTAGTGATGATTAGGCCATAAAATATGCTTTTGGTTTATTGCTAACAAAATATACTTTGCTCTACCGCTGTAGTGCAAAACATGGTGAAACTTACATACACCGTTAATAAAGTATTGATGGAAGAAGAAGAAGAAGAAGTAAGAGGAAGAATTGTGGAGGGAATGAACAGTGAGACAATGTATAGCCTCCGGGATGGCGGCAGCAGCGTTTCTGTTATTATTATATAATAAGACAATAGGAAAATATGTTGTTGTCTCTACCTGTATTATTACCTTTGCGATAGCATGGTTCAATTTTGGGAGGACAGAGGAAGGAGCAGGAGGTTAGGAAGGGAGAGATAGTGTCTGTGATCCTCGGGTCACCACTCCTCGGATTGTGTCAGTTCAAGTTTAGAAGCTCCAACAACTTTCCCTGAATACGAATTCGCAACCTTTCGATTTACAACAGGTACCTACTTACTGCTACAGTAGGTAGGTGAACAGGGACCAAGGGGGCTAGGAATAGTGTCCAAACAACTTGCTCCTGCCTGCCTGTGTGATGTAGTCGTGGCCAGAATTAGGTTAGGATACAGACACATCTGGCAAGTTAGTAACGCTGTACCCATACCGGAACACTCAGCATGTAAACTTTGTGATACACCTTTAAAGCACTATATTATTGAATGTGACACTGTCAAAGACTTCAGGCCACCTCACTTATTGTATCTTGAACTATGTCATTACTTCATTGAGGACATTACATTCTTGCTCTTTATCCCAAATTGGCTAGCCCACACTGGTAAATGTGTACTGTACTGTCAATGAATCTGATGTATTTCTTTGTGTATGAACCTGACTGAAAATAAGGTCGCCTCCCTGGCTGCTGCTGCTTCTTGCGCCCTTCTAAGTCCCGTTTAAGTCCCCCACCCCAGGCCCCCACAACCGCCCTTCACATCTACACCATTCTAAAACAATTTCACTCAATTTCCACAGAGTGTTATCCTGCAAAACGTTGATGTCGTATATTTCTCTCTTTAAGTGATATCCTGTGGCTCCGAAAGGAGCCTGTTTGGTTAGGTTGTCTTGTGTGAACGAACCTTGGGTTCTTATTTCTTCTCTGTCTTCTTGGGGAGGAGCACAGCTTGGATGTTAGGAAGGACACCCCCTTGGGCAATGGTGACTCCAGACAGGAGCTTGTTCAGCTCCTCGTCATTGCGAATGGCAAGCTGAAGATGACGCGGGATAATGCGGGTCTTCTTGTTGTCGCGGGCGGCGTTACCGGCCAGCTCGAGCACTTCTGCTGCCAGGTACTCCATGACGGCTGCAAGGTACACAGGGGCACCTGCACCAACGCGCTCAGCATAGTTGCCCTTACGCAAGAGACGGTGGATTCTACCCACGGGGAACTGGAGTCCGGCCCTGCTAGAACGGGACTTTGACTTGCCCTTCACTTTGCCTCCCTTGCCGCGTCCTGACATGTTGCTGCTGCTGCTTTTCGTGATAGGAGTTAAATTTCCGCCCGCCACCTTGGTCTTTTATACCAAGCTCAGGATCAGGCCAGGTGGCCGTCTCGCGGACCCAACCAATGTAAGAGAGCCGTAGCTGCAGCCAGTCTGATCCTGAGCGGCCCGCTCGGTATATAAGGAAAAGTTAGTCGGGCCAGTTTTCAATCAATCAGTCTGCTCCTGAGCGTCCCGCTGAACGGACGTCTTTCTAGACCGCTCACTGCAAAGCCAGCCAGCCTATCTCTTACTTTCGACAAACTGCACTATAACTTCAACATCAACCTCATTACCATCACTTCACACAACCGGGAAGCTCGTTCCAGACAACGCCCTTTCTGTGCCTCCCTACTGATCAGGGGTGACTCCTGATCAGAGGCGGCCCTGACTGGGAGATCTGTAACGGTTTTCCGTAGCGGACTCGGGCCGCGATCCCACTGGTGCACTTGCACCCTTGGCTATTTCTCCTTGATCTTCCTTCTTTTTCGCTCTGGCCTGGGGACCTGCACCCTAGAGGTGTATTCGTCCTTGGGTCCCCCCTGTAACTGTTCACCTCCACGGTAGGAGATTGTGAACACGAAAGGGGGTAGGAGCAGAACCCCCCCCCCCTCCGCCGAGCCTTCCTGGGAAACCGTGATCGTGCGTGTTCCACCTAGGAAGGGGGTCGCAATCCTTAATCCTCCACCCTTCCCCTAATAGGTACACTTTAAGCTCACGTCTATAAGTGAGCACATCACCAACAATAGGGATATAGGCTCCCCTAACGGGGCTTCTGGGTGAGTGACACAGGAACCACTCCACGACCACTCGACCAGCAAGTGGCGGTGGGGAGTGCTGTAATTCCTGTGTTTAGGTTGCTCGCCTGGAATAGGTAGGGTGCCGGTAAAAAAACTACAACAAGACTGATGCCACGGAAAACGAATTAAGCAATGACTAGGACAACTGGAAACAGGATACGGGTACGCTCCCTCTTGGGGGGCGTATCCGAAAAACGCAAGGAGGAACTGGGCATACTACTGTGTGCCCAGCTAAACATCAAATTCGCCGCGCTAATCGAAACAAAGGACTCCTACATAGTCCTTTGCCTCGAAGAAAAAGATGTAGATAACATGCTGTCTGTTGAATCAACAAAGAAATTAGAAGAACAAGGGTTCGAAATTGTAATACCACCACAACTACGAGCCAAAAAATCCATAGTAATTAAAAGGGTTGATAAGGACATACTGGTACAATCACCAAGGAATATTGCCAATAATATAGAAGAAAAGAACACATGGGCCAGAGTTGAAGAGGTTGTGCTAATGCCTGGTGCCCCTACCATGATGAAGGTCAGGTTTGCAGAGATCTCCATGGCACAAAAAGCCCTAGAGAATGGACTCTGTATTTCCCACTACCATCTCACAAAGTATCAAATTGAGCAGGAGGAATTTTTTACAATAACACCGTGCTGGAACTGTTATAAATATAATCATCTAGCCATAAATTGTCCACTAAAGGACAAGAAGATCTGCTCCGAATGTGCATCAGAGGGCCATACTTTCAGAGAATGCTGCAACAAAGATAACCCCAAATGCCTGAACTGTGATGGGGAACACCGAACACTAGCAGCGCGTTGTCCCATAAGGAAAGACATAATCAAAAACCTGAGAGAAAAAGAAAGGACAAATAAGAAGATTGAAACAGACCCCAACAAAACATACGCAGCAATCGCAAAGCTACAAGACACCACTACCAAAGTCCTAAATAAAACTAAAGAAAATCCCATCATGCAACCGACATACCTCAATCTAAGTGAAGGATTACCTTTCACAATCCTAGCAAGTATCATCCATGCACACCTTAACAACATTGCAGAACCAGGAAGCTTCGGAAAAACGATCAGAGAAATGTTTGCTGCAAACAATCTACCGGAGGTGAATTTTCCGGACGACGCCCCCTCAACAGAGATATTTAAAATTGTCACAGAGAGTAGCCTGGGAGTAACAAAAGCACAGAAGCACATAACTAAACTAGACACAGAAGAAACCATCATGGAAACAGACCCTATCACCCAAGCAGTCACACCACACCACACCACACCACGCCGCAAATCATCAGGTTCCACAACTCAGCAAGCAGAGAAATTAAAACCTGCAAAAGCTGACCCAACCAAACCGAAAACTAGTAAAGAATCCCTACCTGGCCTTCGTGCCCCCCCACCCTCATCAAGTGATGTGCAACCAGAAGAATTAGGCAACGAAATCGGCATCCGATTCTACTCAGTTAACACACCACCTACAATAACAAATGACAGACTTCTCCAGGAAATAGAGGAAGGCACAGTAAAAGTTACCTACGAAGATGATAGGGTAGAAGAATCCTACATAGAACAACTGATAAATGCAGGACTTATTAACACCAAATACAATAGAATTGAAAGAGTAGATGCAATTAAATTTAAGAAAATCAGAACGGGATTGAAGGAGGAAAGGAGTGGACACTCGCCAGGAGATATACGAGCCAGCAGACACCCTACACCAAGTTCTCGGGACCCACGACTACTCAAAACAAAACATTAAAGATAATCCAACACAACGTCCTAGCCTGGAATTCGGCAAGGAAATCAGAACTCACCAACATATACAGCACATTAGACCCTGACATCATTCTCATCAACGCACATGGTAGGAAAAATAGTGAAAAAATCAAGATCTTTAACTACCATGTACATCAAATGAACATACACAACGAACCACATGATGGCATAGCAATTGCCATAAAACGCAACATACAATATAAAATCATTGACAATTTTCAAAGTAACTTTCTGGCAGCCGAAGTAAATACAACAAGAGGGCCAATAACCATCGGAACTTCATATTTAACATTCAGAAGACCAATATTTCCTACAGGGGACATCTTAAAACTAATGAGGCAAAACAATCCAGCATACTTCATAGGAGACCTCAATGCAAAACACACAACCTTAGGAAACAATGTCAGAAACCCAGGAGGAAAAATCCTCCATGCTCTCATCGATCACGGGACAATAACACACCTCGGGCCCGACTTCGCAACTTACATATCAGCCGGCAACACTGGAAAACCAGACATTGTTTTAACCAATAGACATCACCATCTAAACGTACATCTAAAAGCGGGACCAACAACAACCAGTGATCATCTACCCATAATTGCAACTTTATCCACATCCCCGATACAAATCCCATCAATCCCAAGATTTTCACTCAATAAAGCAAATTGGGAAAATTTTAAATCGGAACTTAGCAATAACGAACCAACACTCCTACACAACAAAGACACAACAGAGATTGATAATTCACTGGATACATGGTACAAAGAAGTAACAACAGCAATGGAAAACAACATTCCAAAAACAACATACCGTACATTACCACATGCACAATTAACACATGAAGAGAAAATGATCCAAACTAGATTCACCAATCTATATGAATACACCAAAACACACGGGTGGAGCAATGACACCACAATATTATACAGGAATCTAAAAGAAGAACTGAAAGACATAAGCAAGAACAAACACAATGAAACATGGAACAAGCTGATCCAGGATACACAAGCAGACTACAAAAATCCAAAAGCATTCTGGAAGAAAATAAAAAACCTAATGGGAACAAACTCGGAAGAAACTAGCTACATAAAGGACAAAAACGGTAGAAAGGTAACAGAACCACACGATAAAGAACCAATATTTAGAGAATTCTGGAAGAACATATTCAGAATAAATGACGAAGACAATAGAAGCTTCTGCCAAGAAACAGAACAGGCAACTAAAACATATTTGAGCCAGAACACAGAGAAATGGAAACCTACCAATAAAATCAACCTCGACTTATTAGACATAAACAACCCAATAATTGCCCCATTAACTAAAAATGATATTGCAAAAACAATTGCAAGTTTCAAGAATAAAGCACCTGGCATAAGCCAAATTAATAAAATCGTACTTCAAAACATTCCTCAGTCTATGATCGAACAGCTCAAAAATATATACAATGCCTCACTTGCAACTGGCTTTTTCCCTACCAAATTTAAATTAGCCAAAATCAGACTCATTCCGAAAGCAGGAAAGAACCATACTCAAGCAGAAAACTACAGACCTATATCATTATTGGAAACACCTGGTAAAATATTGGAAAAAATAATCAACAACAGACTGAGAGATTTTCTAGACCAAGAAAACAAATATAACCCGAGACAGCACGGCTTTCGAAAACACCGAGGAACCAACACAGCAATAGCTCTAATATATGAATCAATTGCAAATGCTG